>NC_056747.1:999694405-999994405 GCF_019279795.1 Protopterus annectens | reverse complement strand
CAGCTGAGTGGTCAAGCCAAAATCTCCAGTACTCTCTCTGTCCAACCAGTGCTTTGTGTACCTGCCCAAGTAGCTGACACACACACACTTTGAGATTTGGTTTATATACAAGCACACAGACACTCCTGGGGAAGGCTAACAAAGGATCACTAGCTTTGCCCTGTTCTTCCCAGACTATAAGATATAAATCAATGCCACCAACCACTCTTACTTATCAGCTACTAAAACGCTCTTCCCAAAGGGTGACTGATTCTACTGTGTAATGTTACTATTATCCAAATGATGTGTCACTGAGACTTGAAGGCTATTGGAGTGGCTTGTACAATATCACCAAATACATATGCAAGTACTCTAAGAGCTTATATATCTCTATACCAAACCAACCCCAATTAAAAGGTTTACATATATTTAATAATAAATAATAAAAGCACACAATACACATTAACTCAACACAGTGACAATAGAGTTCAGAATAACAAGAAATATTTTAAAACAACTGTGATGACCGTGCCCTGGCCCAGCAATCAAGGAGCCTCAATCCTCACCACTAACACCAGGGAGGTCATCTCCTAGAAGAGGAAAGGATAACTAATGCACACAGTAAATTACAATTTCCCTTAAGTGCACACAGAGATCACAGCCAGTCTGGGGCTGGTTGCTCCCTTGCTCACCAGGTCCCCAATAAGACTCCCCACTGGCACAGCTATAGGGTCCAGGTCTTAGCCTAACTGGGCAAGCTAAAACCTCCAGTACCTTATCTGTCCAACCAGTGCTTCATGTCCCTGCCAAGTAGCTGACACAACACACACACACTTTGAGATAAGTATTTATATAACTTCACAGACACTCCTGGGAAAGGCTGACACAGATTCTCCAGCTGTGCCCCTTTACCCAGACTATACGGTAGTATTTACTGCCATCACTCAGTTAATAATATCAGCTACTAAAAGGCCCTTAAAAGGGTGCCCAATTATTACTGTGAAATATTATTATCCAATGGTAGTATGACTAGCAGTCAAGGTTTACTTTAGAGTGGCCTATTACAATAACCTCTATAAATATGCAATGTATTCTAGAACTTATCTCTACACAAACTAGCCACAGGTAGAAGGTTTTAACAATATTTAATAATAAATAATTAAAACACAAGACAAAACTACTACACCACAGAGATATGTAAGAGTTCAGACATCACACAGAAACTTAAAATAATACAGTAGGACAGGTCTAATTTCAAAGAAAAATACCTAATTAATCTTTACTCGCTTTAACTATTCCTACAAGAAATCACAGTGCTAAAAACTTACATGTTAGCATAAGCAGAGTGCTGGTAAGTTGAATATCAAGATGAAAATGCCTTCAGTCTCTTGTGAGAAATAGTTTATAAAACATCACTAACAAACATGTCTCTGGATCCACCCCAGATTACATCATTTTTGACACTTAGGTTTTCCCAGTATTCATATTGCATCATCTTGATACCTGTTCTGAGTTCCCAGGCTAATAGAAACTCCATTTACATTATTTAGCAAGCTAACTCCTGCAGAGGAGAATACAACACTAAAAGGCATTTCACATAATACACTAAAAGTCATTTTACATATACACTCTAGCAATTAGTCCTTAGTTAACACAATAGACAGAATGTCTTCAGCCAGCCTGACTGGAACCAACTTTAAAGATCAAAGAATGTCATAAAATCATTTCAATTTCAAAAGACAAATTTGAAAGGCTTGACTTTGTTTTTCTTTACAGCAAGGGGGCAATGTTGTAACAATCTTGAAGTTCACATTTTACACTGTTTTCTTTACACTCAAGAAACATGCCTGTATTTTACATTTATTATCAAGAAAACATGCCTGTATTTTACATTTATTTACAATTGTCAGAATTAGATAGCAAATTCTATTTGACTAGGCTGGCAGTCTTCGCCCATCTCTCCCCAATCATCACCCCCCCAGGAACTCAAGCAAGTTTTTCAAGTGCCCCTTGAGAAACACCGCTAGAGAGTATCAGGTCTATCTGCATTTACCTCACCCTGTTCCCTGTCTTGATAGCCCATCTGCATTGGCATTGCTACTCCCACTGTGGTGCTGCAGTGACATATCATATGCTTGCAACCCCAGACTCCATCTTAGCAACTTGGCATTTTGCTGACTGGCTCTGTTTAACCATGTTAGAGGGTTGTGATCTGTCATCACAGTGAATTTTCTTCCATACAGATCAGGCTGAAGTTTTTGTAGTGCCCACACTATGGCTAGAAATTCCTTTTCTACCGCTGCATACCATTCCTCCCTGGGCTGGAGCCTATGACTGAGATAAACCACTGGGTGCTCTTCTCCCTCTGAAGAAATCTGGCTAAGTACAGCCCCCACCCCATAGTTTGAAGCATCCACCTGCACAACAAAGTCTTTGCTGTAGTCTGGACTGGCTAACACAGGGGGGTCCTCCCAAAGCTTCCTTCATCATCATCATCATCATCTTCTTTCATCTGTTCCCATTAGGGGTCGCCACAGCAGATCATCTGTTTCCATTTCTTCCTGTCCTCTGCATCATGCTCTTTCACACCAACCGCCTGCATGTCCTCTCTCACCACATCCATAAACCTCATCTTAGGCCTTCCTCTTTTCCTCTTACCTGGCAGCTCCATCCTTAGTATCCTTTTCCCAATATACCCAGCATCCCTCCTCAGCACATGTCCAAACCAACGCAATCTCGCCTCTCTTGCTTTGTCTCCAAACTGTCCAACCTGAGCTGACCCTCTAATATACTGATTCCTAATCCTGTCCATCCTAGTCACACCCAGTGCAAATCTTAACATCTTTAACTCTGCCACATCCAGCTCTGACTCCTGCCTTTTCAACAATGCTACCGTCTCCAACCCATATAACATAGCTGGTCTCACTACCCTCTTGTAGACTTTCCCTTTCACTCTTATTGGTACCCGTCTGTCACAAATCACTCCTGACACTCTTCTCCACCCATTCCACCCTGCCTGTACTCTCTTCTTCACCTCTCTTCCACACTCACCATTACTCTGAACTGTTGATCCCAAGTACTTAAACTCATCCACCTTTACCAACTCTACTCCCTGCATCCTCACCATTCCTCTACCCTCCCTCTCATTTACACACATATATTCTGTTTTAGCCCTGCTGACCTTCATTCCTCTCCTCTCTAAAGCATATCTCCACCTATCCATGGTCTCCTCAACCTGGTCCCTACTCTCACTACATATCACAATGTCATCTGCAAACATCATAGTCCACAGGGCCTCCTGTCTAATCTCATCTGTCAACCTGTCCATCACCACTGCAAATAAGAAAGGGCTCAGAGATGATCCTTGCTGTAATCCCACCTCCACCTTAAACGTATTTGTCACTCCCACCGCAGTCCTCACCAATGTCACACTACCCTTGTACATATCCTGTACCACTCTTACATACTTCTCTGCCACTCCCGACTTCCTCATACAATACCACAACTCCTCTCTAGGCACCCTGTCATATGCGCTCTCTAAGTCCACAAAGACACACTGCAACTCCTTCTGACCTTCTCTGTATTTCTCCAACAACACTCTCAGAGCAAATATTGCATCTGTAGTGTTCTTTCCTGGCATGAAACCATACTGCTGATCACTAATCATTACCTCCCTTCTTAACCTAGCTTCCACTACTCTTTCCCATAACTTCAAGCTGTGACTGATCAATTTTATCCCTCTGTAGTTACTGCAGCTCTGCACATCACCCTTATTCTTAAAGATAGGTACCAAACACTTTTTCTCTACTCCTCAGGCATCCTCTGACTTTCCAGAATTTCATTAAACAATCTGGTTAAAAATTCCACTGCCATTTCTCCTAAGCACCTTTATGCTTCCACTTGTATGTCATCTGGGCCAACAGCCTTTCCATTCTTCATCCTCTTCATAGCTGTCCTTACTTCCTCCTTGCTAATCTGCTTCACTTCCTGATTCACTATCCCCACATCATCCAACCTTCTCTCTCTCTCATTCTCTTCATTCATCAGCCCTTCAAAGTACTCTTTCCATCTACTCAACACACTCTCCTCACTTGTGAGTACGTTTCCCTCACTGTCCTTTATCACCCTTACCTGCTGCACATCTTTCCCAGCTCTGTCCCTCTGTCTAGCCAATCAGTACAGGTCCTTTTCTCCCTCTTTAGTGTCCAATCTCTCATACAACTCTCTATATGCCTTATCCTTAGCCTTTGCCATCTCTCTCTTTGCCATGCGCCTCATCTCCTTATACTCATGTCTACTTTCTTCATCTCTTTGACAATCCAACTTCTTCTTCACCAGCCTCTTCCTCTGTATACTCTCCTGTACTTCCTCATTCCACCACCATGTCTCCTTGTCCTCCTTCCTCTGTCCAGATGTCACACCAAGCACCTTCCTAGCAGTCTCCCTTACTAGCTCTGCTGTAGTTACCCAGCTATTCGGTAACTCTTCATTGCTTCCCAGTGCCTGTCTTAACTCTTCCCTGAACTCCACCTCACAATCACCCTTTTTTAACTTCCACCATTTAATCCTTGGCACTGCTTTCACACTCCTCCTCTGCTTCTTGATCACCAACATCATCCTGCAGACCACCACTCTATGCTGCTTAACTACACTTTCCCCTGTCACCACTTTACAGTGTCCAATCTCCTTCAGACTGGCCCTCCTACATAAGATATAATCCACCTGTGTGCATCTTCCTCCACTCTTGTACGTCACCCTATGCTCCTCCCTCTTCTTAAAATACATATTCACCACAGCCATGTCCATCCTTTTCGCAAAATCCACAATCATCTGACCTTCTGCTTTCCTCTCCTTAACACCATACCTACCCATCACTTCCTCATCCCCTCTGTTCACTTCACCAACATGCCCATTGAAGTCTGCTCCAATCACTAGTCTCTCACCCTTGGGTAGACTCACCATCACTTCATCCAACTCACTCCAAAATTTTTCTTTCTCATCCATCGCACACGCAACTTGTGGAGCATATGCACTAACAACATTCATCATTACACCATCAATTTCAAGCTTCATAAACATCACTCTATCAGACACTCTCTTCACCTCCAAAACACTCTTGGCATACTGTTCCATGAGGATAACCCCTACCCCATTTCTTCTGCCATCCACACCATAATATAACAATTTGAACCCGCCTCCTATACACTTGGCCTTACTTCCCTTCCATCTGGTCTCTTGCATGCACAATATATCAACCTTCCTTCTCTCCATCATATCAGCTAGCTCTCTCCCTATACCAGTCATACTGCCAACATTCAAAGTTCCTACCCTCAGTACTACACTCCTAACCTTCCTCCTCTCTGCCTGCCTTCAGGCATGCCTTCCCCCTCCTCCTTTTCTTTGGCCAACAGTAGCCCAATTTCCGCCAGCACCCTGTTGGCTAACAGTACTGGTGGCGGTCATTGTTAACTCGGGCCTCGACCGATCTGGTATGTAATTATGAAAAGTTCTCCACATCAGTAATTTTTGGCAGAGGTTTTATGCTGGATACCCTTCCTGATGCAACCCTCCCCATTTATCCGGGCTTAGGACTGGCACAAAGAATTGCACTGGCTTATGCATCCCCAGTGGCTGGGTTCCTCCCAAAGCTTCCTTAAGCTTCTGAAATGCCTGCTCACATGCTGGGGTCCACACTACCTTATCTGGCCTATTCTTCCTTGTCAGGTCTGTGAGGGGAGCAGCCATGGTACTATAATTGGGAACAAACTTTCTGTAATACCCTGCTGTCCCTAAGAATGCTCTCACCTGCTTTTTGGTGACAGGTGCAGACCATGCCTGAATAGCTTCCACTTTGGCAGGTTCTGGCCTTATCTTACCACTCCCCACTCTATGTCCTAGGTAGGAGACCTCTGCCATACCCACCCGACATTTGCTCGGCTTAATGGTCAACCCTGCCCTCTGTAGTCTGCCCAGCACCTCCCTGACATGCTGAAGGTGCTCTTGCCAGGAATGGCTGTAGATAGCAATATCATCCATATAAGCAAGGGCAAACCATATGATCTACCAGCCTCTGGAAATTCACTGTGGCATTCTTCATCCCAAAGGGCATCTTTGTGAACTCCTACAAGCCAAAGGAGTCACAGAGGCTGACTTCTCTCTAGTACTGAGAATCAAGGGCACCTGCCAGTAACCCTTGGTAAGATCAATGTTTGTAAGAAGCTTAGCCCCACCCAGCTGCTCTAGGGCCTCATTTGTCCAAGGCATGGGGTAAGCATCTGCCTCTGTGTGACTATTTAATTTCCTGTAATCCACACAGAATTTGGTGCTGCCATCCTTCTTTGGCACCAACACCACTAGTGAGGCCCAGGGACTGTTGGACTCTTGAATCACCCCTAGTTCCAACATCTCCTGTACCTCTTCCCTCAGAGTCTGTTTGACTCTCTCAGGCACCCTATAAGGGGCCTGCATGATAGGCCTTTGGGGTCCTGTATCCACCAGGTGCTGCACCAGGTGGGTAATTCCTGGTTTCCCAGTGAACATGCCCCCAGACTCCTGCAACACTGCTTGGATTACTTGAACCTGGGTAGGAGATAGCTGCTGGGACATTGCTACCCCTTCCACCGAGGTATCAGCCCGAGCCTCACTGAGGAGATCAGTCACCAGATCTCCCTCAGACTCCTCCTGCAATCCACTGCAAATGCTCAGCACAAGGGTCTGCCTATCATGGTATGGTTTCATCATGTTAACATGATACAATCTGTGCCCCTGCCATCTGTCTAGCACTTCCACCATGTAGTAAACATCACTTACCTTTCTTACCACCCTGCAGGGTCCCTCCCAAGCTGCCTGCAACTTGTTGTGTCTGACAGGAATGAGAACCATCACTTGCTGCCCTACAGCATACTCTGTAGCTTGAGCATTCCTGTCATACCACACCTTTTTCTGTTGTAGGGCTTCTGCCAGGTTCTCCTGGGCCAGGCCCATGAGTTCCCTGAGCCTTGTCCTGAGGTTCAGGACATATGCCACAACAGACTCCTTGTGAGACTCACACTAACCTTCCCACTCATCTCGAATTAAATCTAAAGGTCCCCTCACCCTATGCCCATACAGCAACTCAAAGGGTGAAAAACCTGTGTATTCTTGGGGAACTTCTCTGTAAGCAAACAACAGATGAGGCAAATATTTGTCCCACTCCCTCTTAAACTGATTTGCAAATGCCCGTAGCATGGACCTGATTGTAGAGTTTAACCTCTCAACAAGACCATTAGTCTGGGGCTGGTAGGGGGTGGTCTTCATGTGCTTCACCCCACGGGACTTCCACAGACAAGCCAGCAGGTCTGACATAAAATCAGCACCTTTGTCAGACAGTATTTCCTTTAGGAAACATACCCTGCTGAAAATCTCTAGCAAAGCATTTGTCACCTTCTCTTCCTCAATGGAGGACAAAGCCACTGCCTCAGGGTATTGTGTAGCATTCTCTACAATCACTAGGATATACTTTTTCCCTGTGAAACATGAGGTACTCAGAGGACCCACAATATCCATAGCTACCCTCTGAAATGGCTCCTCAATCACAGGCGAAGGCATCAAAGGAGCTCTCACCTTGTCTCCTGCCTTGCCTACCCTTTGGCACTGCTCACAGGTCCTGCAGTACCCTGTTACATCTCTGGAAATTTCAGGCCAATAGAAGTTTTGCATAATATGCCTCTTTGTACGTTTTATGCCCATATGACCTGCAAAGGGAATATCATGGGCTATGGCTAGAAGCACCAGATGGTAAGCTCTAGGCACTACCAACTGCTGCACTCTCTCACCTTCCAGCCCTCTCTCAGGGGTCCACTCTCTGTACAGTAACCCTTTGTTCCAGTATACAGATTCCCCCTTCCCTTGAGAATCAGGTGCCTCCCTAGCTACCTGCCTCAGGCCTTGCAGTGTAGGGTCTGAGAGCTGAGCCTGTCTCAAGTCTCTCCTTGTAACCCTTCCCAGCTCACCTTCTACAGGAAGTCTGGCATCCTTTGACAGCAGTGCCTCATGTTCATCCTGGGTACTACTACTCACCTCTGCCTTTGCAGTTACCCTGTTCAAGGGAACATCAGTACCCACAAGCAGCTGTGGCTCACATTCAGTCTCACTGCTACAGTGTAGCTCACTTCCTGAAGTAACCACCACAGCAGTCCTGGCTGCAAGTATGCAGTCTGTCTGGGTCTCCCCCTGGCTACCAGACCCACATGCTTGTCTCTTAGTCTCACTGCTTTTAACTGCATAAGTACATGGTACTGCCTCATCCAAATCCTTCCCTCTCAGGACATCTGCAGGATGGTAGTTCCATACCCCTGTTGTCTCAAGACAACACACTGTTGGCATTTTGACATTCCCAGCTACTGGCTCCCTCAACTTGGTTCCCCACTTTGTCTCCATGGACACCTGTATGCCACATGGCCCCACTGGTTGCATTCAAAACATTTAACCCTAGCTCCTGCATGTGTACCTGGACTAGTGGCTTCTCCTGCTACTGGCATATACTGTTGGGGCAGTCTGTGTTGCCCACCATGGGTTCCTTTAGTCCCATGAGCAGTACTGGGGGTCCCTTTCCTGTGCAGGGCTGCCCTGCTTGCTAGGTATAGGTCTCCCTTCTTCCCCAACTCCTCTGAAGTAGCACATTTTCTATCAGCTAACCAGATCCTCATGTCCTCAGGCAAAGTGATAAGGGCTTGTTCCCTTACCAAAAGGTCTGCCAGCCCTTAAAAAGTGATGACCTGACATCCACTCACCCAGCTATGAAAATAAGTGCTCAGATCAGCAACAGATTCACATACATTTTCATCTGCCTTTCGTCTATGCTCACAAAACTTTTTCCTATACATTTCAGGTGTTAGCTTAAAACATTCCAATAAATGTCTTTTTACAGCAGTATAATCAAAACAGTCAGTGTCATGCATGTTTGCTAAAGAAGTTACAGCTTTACCATGGAGTAAGGGGGTCAGACACCGTACCCAGAGCCCTTGGTCAACTTCATACTGTTTACATACCCGCTCAGACATATGAATGAAGCTATCAAAATTAACCCCCACTTTAAACAGTGGAAGAAATTTACTGACCTTTTGTGCTTCTGGGGTCCAGTTACTCCCTTCCCCATTACCTCCATGACTCGGGCGAAGTCAGAATTTCCCTCTCATGCATCCTCTGCCTTTCATGTTCCTCAGCTTGTAGACTCCTCATTTTCTCGGCTGCTTCTAGTTCCATACACCTGGCCTCCAACTCAAGTCTCTAGCTCCAGCTGGATTTTTTAAGTCCACTGCAGAAAGGTTGAGCTGTCCATTCTCCGAGGATATTGTATCTCCACTGTCAGTCTGATTGTCCTCCAGGCTGCTGTTTTCTGATGCAGCTGTAACCAAGACTGCAATCAGGTCTGCTTTAGTCAGGTTTCCATGCACCAGTCTGCTAGCCTGGCACATCTCCGCCAGCTGGCTCCTTTTCAGCTTTCCATACTCTTCTGCTGGCATGCTGCCTGCTCACCCTGACTAACACTAAGCTAACAAAAGAAATAAAACAATTGTGATCTGAACTTTGAGTATACACTGCGTGGCTGTTTTAGAGTACAAAACACTTTTAGAGATCACTGTACATAAGCTACAGGAATTTGCTCTACCCCACACCACTACAAGCCAATTAGTATGTGAAGTAGATCCCACCACTGCCAAACACTTGTGATGACCGTGACCTGGCCCAGCAATCAAGGAGCCTCAATCCTCACCACTAACACCAGGGTGGTTGTCTCCTAGAAGAGGAAAGGATAACTAATACACACAGTAAAGTACAATTTCCCTTAAGTGCACACAGAGATCACAGTCAGTCTGGGGCTGGTTGCTCCCTTGCTCACCAGGTCCCCAATAAGACTCCCCACTGGCACAGCTATAGGGTCCAAGTCTCAGCCTAACTGGGCAAGCTAAAACCTCCAGTACCCTCTCTGTCCAACCAGTAGTTCATGTCCCTGTCAAGTAGCTGACACAACACACACACACTTTGAGATAAGTATTTATACAACTTCACAGACACTCCTTGGAAAGGCTGACACAAATTCTAAAACTGTGCCCCTTTACCCAAACTATACAGTAGTAATTACTGCCACCACCCAGTTAATAATATCAGCTGCTAAAAGGCCTGTAAAAGGGTGTCCAATTATTACAGTGCAATATTATTATCCAATGGTAGTATGACTAACAATCAAGGCTTACTTTAGAGTGGCCTATTACAATAACCTCTATAGATATGCAATGTATTCTAGAGCTTATCTCTACACAAACCAGCCACAGGTAGAAGGTTTTAAAAATATTTAATAATAAATAATTAAAACACAAGACGAACTACTACACCACAGAGATATCTAAGAGTTCAGAGATCACACAGAAACTTAAAATAATGCAGTAGGACAAGTCTAATTTCAAAGAAAAATACCTATTTAGTCTGTACTAGCTTTAACTATTCCTACAAGAAATCACAGTGCTAAAAACTTACATGTGAGCATAAGCAGAGTGCTGGTAAGTTGGATATCAAGATCAAAATGCCTTCAGTCTCTTGTGAGAAATAATTTATAAAAAATCACTAACAAACATGTCTCTGGGTCCTCCCCAGATTACATCATTTTTGACCACTTAGGTTTTCCCAGTATTCATATTGCATCATCTTGATACCTGCTCTGAGTTCCCATGCTAATAGAAACTCCATTTACATTATTTAGCAAGCTAACACCTGCACAGGAGAATACAACACTAAAAGGCATTTCACATATACACTCTAGAAATTAGTCCTTAGTTAACACAATAGACAGAATGTCTTCAGCCAGCCTGACTGGAACCAACTTTAAAGATCAAAGAATGTCATAAAATCATTTCAATTTCAAAAGACAAATTTGAAAGGCTTGCCTTAGCTTTTCTTTACAGCAAGGGGGCAATGCTGTAACAATCTTGAAGTTCACATTTACAGTGTTTTCTTTACACTAAAGAAACATGCCTGTATTTTACATTTATTATCAAGAAAACATGCCTGTATTTTACATTTATTTACAAATGCCAGAATTAGATATCAAATTCTATTTGACTAGGCTGGCAGCCTTCACCCATCTCTCCCCAATCGTCACAACAACATTTTAGGACAGTCTCACGTAAATATAGAAAACAGCTAGACTAATCTTACTCTGCTAATGGTATTGCACTGCACACTTCCCCTTATTAATGATCAATACTATACAGTGTAATAGTAACCAGAGCAGTTGATTTAAAGCAGTTGTTGTATTAACCTACTTGTATCCTAACAGCCTGCATGAGATATGGACACACATTGTCTCACCAGTGGTGTGCAGCAGAAAACCTATGTCAATACAGCTACACACTCATATGTACAACACTGCAGGAAAAAATACTTTTGTGCCTGTCAGCCATGTTCTGTTATAGATACGCTGTATTTTTTGCTGCCACATTTCACTGTTTCAGGTATCAAGGGCTACACTTCTGTCTAACATTATTAACATATGTTGCATGGGTAGTCTGTTTGACTACCATCGGAAGTACCCAGACTGAAATGACACCCTGTCATTGATGCTGCTGTTAGTGGTATTTCCTACACAGAAAATTTTGATGCCAACCGTTGCTGTTGCATGCATCATGGATAGACAAGACTCCATGATAGTCAGCCCACTTCTGCTGTTATTGATGATGTATTGTCCATAAGCAGCATGGGCAACTCCTATTGGTGATGCATCCTGTGCAAGAATTTGAAACACATCCCAATGTATGTTCCTTTTGAGGACCTTTTGATAGACTGCAGACACCTGTTCAATTGGTCTCAATCTCATTTGCAAAATAAATAGAACGTGTTGAAAGGATAGGTTTGTATCACACAGAAAACCACATCTATGGAGTCATTTTCCACTCCTATCTATGGCGATTTAATATTCACGCTATGGACAATACATGTGAGTAGTGTACTATATGGATTGACGACGATTTGGTAAACTGAGTGTTTGGTGTCAGTCGCTGAGAGCTGCACGTGTAGGAGAACATTTTGCTTGCAATACGTTTTTTCTTCGGGGAAACCATCGTGAACTGTGCCATCTCATCTGTGTTTAGCTTACATATTTTTGAATTTGTGATCATACTATCTCCTTAGGGTTGTTACATATTTCATGCTTGAAGTACTTTGGACATTATTTTTGATATTATTGGTGCAACCCTTTGGGCAAGTGGACTAATACAAAAAATAGGGTGAATTGTGATTCTATTTTGGGTATTTTAAAAAAATATATATCCTATATGATATCTAACTAGGGATCACAACGAATACCTTTCTAAACTATTAACGGCCGGAGAGATATACATGCAAGGCCTTATTTTCAATATGGTCTTTTTGTATTAATGTGGACTGTGTGTGTTATAGTGTTTGGATTTTTGCAAAACTTCAGCAACATCTTATAATAACAGATATATTTAATCTTTATAGCAGCCATTTTTATTTTTTGGCTTGCTATTTGCAGATGACACTGGAACAGGGTTTGAAATATCTGATTGCAAATACTGGTAATTTTGACATAACTGTTGTAGATATTGGATTCCTTCATTTTTTTCCTGATGATATTGATGGGACATTTTATGTTAATAGTTAAAATATACTTTTCTAGTAGGCGGAATTTATTCCTTCCGTCCTTGAACTGATTTTTAGCATATATATAAATATATGATTATCACATTGGCTGATAACATCATTGTATGCAGGGGCTGTGAGTTATTTTTGATCACTTTTTTAGGTATCATTTCATATTAACATAGGGTTATTGTTCAGGTCATGTTTTCGATCTTTTGTATAATCTGTTACGATCTATACAGGCTTAGTGTCATTTGTATTCTGTAATAGGGATTGGACTATATTTTTATTATTCTTGAAACAACTTTTGTTTATCATTAGGGTATATATATATATATACGCTGTACAATCCTAATAACAGCTTTTCATCTTTATTGGATATATATTATGTTCAAGTTTAAGATGACAACTGTGTATAAATCTGGCTGATTATAAATAATCATCCAGACAGCTAACTATAGACACTGAAGAGGGTCTAGGTTTTTGTACTCCACAGTTAGGAAATTAGTTAGGATAATAATATTACCATTTTGAAGTTTTTATGACCAATTTAACTTCAGTATAAACAAATTGTATTTTGCTATACTCAGTTAGTATAAGTTTATGATTGAATTCACATGATTTGAACAATAACAGTGCTTTTTGAAGTACAGTTATGTAGGGTTTATGTTCATGTTTTGCTATATCAAGCTCCTGGGTTTTTTCTATTTTGTTAATATTCATAATTTAACTTGTGCAAGATTTATACATCATTCAAGGGTTAATGTGAACAAAGATTTTTGTAACAACTTTGTTGATATACAACTATCTTTCTGATATTATATCACAGATATGATAGATTTATATTGCTTTCTATCCCCACAATATGTACCAGTTTATATGACTCTATACACCAATAATTTTTTGGTACCTATATGACTCAGTTTACTTAAGTATAAATCAATAATCTATATGGGATTGATGGACTACGTCAGTATCTGTCCATGATATGTCTGACAATATTTGAACAATTTTAGAATACTTAGACATATAAGAATAATTTACTATAATTTTTCACTCCATTGATTCTAGTTGGATTTTTGTATCCTAAGTGACATATCTTCACTTCTGGGACTATCTTTATATACTTTTTAATATTAATTAACAAATGCTATTTGTGGGCCAAGCATTAGTCCTTTGATTATTTACATAAATATTATTATGCAAATACCATTATTGACCTGTATCAGACGTGGCTACAACAAACTAATTTCTTAGTTTTATGGTGTTGAGCCATTATTGTCTAACTACTGTTTGATTATTTGATCTTGATATACAGGCCGTGGTTTTTTATAAGAATATTTTGAGTAACAATATGGATCTTCAAAAGCTTCTTTTGGATTTATCATCAGATAAAGATGATATTGCAGCATTTGGCATTGGAAATGATACCACTGCCTCAGGCAACATGACCTCTTTAAAACCTGAACATAAATGTGAACAACAATTTGCCTTACTTAACAAAAATATGAAGGCTTTGAGATCTAGTGTTTGGCACCACAAATTATTAAAGGCATATTTGGTTAAGGGCATTTGCCCTAGGGGTCTCAGAGTGAAAATACAGCCCTTGGTGGCGAGTCCTGATGATAATTTACTCTCTGAATGGAATCTTATACAACAAGAATGCTCGATGAAGTTTGTAAAAGCTTTATCGAGCATTACACTAGAATCATTGAGAGTGAAACTACTATAGTTTTGAATTTGATTGAGGAATGTAATCATTACCAAAATGAAACTTTTTCGGCTTTACTATCAAAATTGAGTACTGAACTATTGACTTTTGACACTATCCTAAAAGAAAGAAAACTTAAAAAGTTCTCTCGTGACATCTCTGATTATGATAAGGGACAACCGTTCAAGAATGTCAGACATGTCCGATTCAAGAAGGACAGAATGTTAAGAAGCAAGTTTCTAAATCTAAAGGAAGCGTCCACGTTCCATACTAAAAGGGCATAGTAATAATACTGAGTCCACTGATTTGGAAACCTCATCTGGTACAGATACTGACACACAGTCCACCATGGACTCCCCCACCCCAAAGCGTAAAAACTATGTATCCTTTAGGGAACACAGGGGTAGGAGGAGGAGGGGGCAGGAAGCCGGAAAAGTTACCAGTCTGCAAAATCTGTTGGAGATACTGACCAAAAAATAAATAATGTATGTAACATTTCTAGCACCACACTATCAGATGAACAGATATCTCTACTAAATAAAGGTTTATCCTTCATTCCTGGCTTTTTTGTTCCAGAAGACTCATTTACTAATGACCTATTTTCATTTTGTAGACTTATTAATTTAAAATTGTTTTCCAGGAACAAGGAGACACTGCACATTTACAACATGAAGGTTTCAAATATCATGCTTCTAATTTTACTCCTCCAATGCATCCAGCTGTTAACCTCTTTTTGAGAAGTGTACTTAGTGAGTTACATTTTAAGCACAATTATGAGAGACCTATGCCAAATAATATCACTGATGGTGAAAAATCCTGTCTAGAGGAACTTGCAAATAATAAAGATCTAGTCATTATCAACGCAGACAAAGGAGGGGCAGTGGTAGTGTTAGATTGGTGTGCTTATGATATTGAAGCACATAGACAACTTAATGATGTCAAATACTATACTAAAATGCCACTGGACCCTACCTTGGTTTTCAAAAAGGATATTGATGACTTTTTGAACTCTGCTGTTGAAAATGGTATTATTGACAAGAAAACATGTTATCATTTAACAATTAATGATCCCACTAGACAACATATTTACTTTCTACCAAAAGTACATAAGGATCTTTCACATCCACCTGGAAGGCCGATTGTATCAGGCATGGGGTCGATAACTGAACCTCTTTCTGAATTCCTAACTATGCATTTAAAGCCATTGCTACTATATGTAAGATCACGTATACAGGACACCACTCAATTTTTGAGTATTATAAATGATATGCAGTTGGATACAGAATGGTTACTATGCACCTTGGACGTAAGTTCACTTTACACCAATATTCCACATTGGGGTGGACTTGATGCTATTGAATTCTGGCTCAATGAATCTAAATTATATCAACCTGGTTTCAATACCCTCCTGTTGAATCTAACTGAGCATGTTTTGACTAAGAATGTTTTTTTCTACAACCAGGATTGTTATCTACAGATCAGAGGTACAGCTATGGGGGCATCTTTTGCCCCAATTTATGCTGATCTGTTTATGGCCTATATTGAACAAATTATGATCTATGACGATACACATAATTTGTTTTGAAATTGATATCTGGCGCAGATATTTGGATGATTGCTGGATGGTGTGGAGATCGGATATTCCATACCTTCAGGAATTTATGGAATACCTGAATGACAATATATGGGGAATACAATTTACTATCACCTATGATCGGGAATCCATTACATTTTTGGATGTTTTGGTGACTAGGAACAATGACAACACTTTAACAACTGAAACCCATAGAAAATTCCCCAATATAATACGATTCTCATCCAGCTTTCATCCAAAACATATTGCAAAGAACACCCCTAAATCACAATTTATTAGGATCAGGCGGAACTGTTCTGATAACACTACTTATGTCAATCATGCTCAGGATTTGCATAATAGATTCATTGAGCGTGGCTATTGTTCAGGATATGTGACCATGGCTCAGAATCATGCTATGGGTCTACATAGACCCAATTAACATATAAAAAGAAACATAATAAGATAAACAAACTCAGACTCACTACAACATTTGGTAGAAACACCAACAACTTTATTAAGATTATTAAGGACAACTGGAACATTTTGGAGGCTGATGTCAGAATTAAAAATATTGTTCCTGATAAGTGCCTCTTTTCTTTTCGCAAGGGAAAGAATTTGGCTGGTCATTTTAATCATTACAAACACCACTATGAGTCCACCTTACCACAAGTATATCAAACTACAATTTTGGGAGATAGGCTTATTGGTTCCTTTCCATGTGGCCACTGTGTCAATTGTAAATATATGCTGAAAACTAAGGAATTTACCAGTAGGAATACGAATACAGTTTTTGACATTAGATTTTTTGCAAATTGTAACACAGATTGGGCTGTTTATCTGGCATGTTGTACTTGCCATTCATTTTATGTTGGACAGACATCAAGACCAGTTAAATTACGTATCTCTGAGCATCTCAGTGACATCAGATGCCATAAAACTACTAATGCACTATACAAACACACTCTAATACACAATACTGCCAAATTTCACTTTACTGTTATTGATAAAATCATTGGTGACAGAACCACCAAGAGTGGTTGGCACAACAAACTTAATCTTAAAGAAAAGAAATGGATTACTAAACTAGGAGCATTATTACGCCGGATAAATGATTGTTTATAAATTGAATACATTATACATATTTTGAGGAACATATGGTATTTCTATATTTAGAATAGACACATATTTATATTGGATTAATTTATGCCAATATTGTAGTATGCATTCTGATGTAATATGCATTCTGTACATATGCATATTAGGTTCAACATCGGTTCATGTATAATTGGTGTTTCATATTCAGTAAATTGGATTATTTTTATGTGTTACTAAAATATAGATTAAAATAATTTACTATTATATGTATGTACTCAAGCCCTTTAATGATTTATTTTTTGAATGTATTTATTACCATACAAATAATTTTCTGTCACTTTATGCTGTTTGATTATCAGCACATGCTTATTATTTTGTAACCAATCAGCATGGCTTCATGTGTTTAAATACAGTATTTTTGTCTTGGCTCCTTGCTGTACACTGAAGAAGGCTGGGTTTCTAACCATCGGTATGTTTTGGATGCCTTTTTGCTGTTGGGGTAGTTTTTATTAAACTGCTCTTTTGGACACTATCTGCCTGATGCTGGCTCATTTTTTTGTTCTTGGAGTCATTTTCCACTCCACATAAAGCAAAGTGCTCCTCTTATTCTATTCAAATATCATTTGGATGACTTGATGGGTCACCACAATTTCACCTACAGTTTAGCACTCCTGTATCTCATGAGTATTGGAAGCATATAAATGTCCCAATATATCCTTGTTTAGCCTATCTCTCAGTTATTTGTATGTAAAATATAAGGGCTAACAACTGCCATGGAAATGTAAGGCTATGCTTCTTAAGATCCTTACAGATCAATAGCCTAATAAATACTTAAGAACCTATGAACCTATAGCAGCTTACCATTGTCAAGACATAACTTGGTCATCTCACCAGAGACTCCTGGGAGTTTTCAGGTCATGATCTGCCCATGAGCAGAGCTCTTTCATACTCTGACTTGCTATGATTGTATAATACATTGTACAGATGATTGCAGCTGTTTCATTATATTGTTTTTTCTGGCTGTCCTACAGCTGATTCAGTCTTTGAGATATCAATCTCATCACCTTGCAGTACCACTTTTCTGCATCACATATTTTGAGGACAACATTCATGTCTTCTTGCAGATATCTATTCTGTAATACATAACTTCCTGTCTGAATCCTCCATAACTTTGGGAGATTATCTAGATCATAGTTATTTTGTCTGGGTGTCATTGAGAGCACAATTAAAAAAAACAAGAATATTTAGAATCTGCTTGCCAATATGATTGATTGCTAAAAAATCCAGCATATATAAACAAGTGACACCTAACAAAATGAATGCAATTACTGGTATAGTGTTAGTACACATAAACAATAATTGTCTGGAATTTCCTTACTTTTCTTGATAAGGTTCAGATTAAAAATGCAACATGTATAAACACATGCCAACTAATATAATGATTGCAGTTATGCCAAAATGCTAGCACATATTAAAACATAATTAGTTGGAATTTGCCTGATTTACTGTTTGTTTCCGTGTCAGAAATGTAGCATGTACAAACACATGCCACCTAACAAAAGGAATGCAGTTTCTTGAAGTGGGTGTAGCCAGACAATTACCACACACCCCACGGTATACATGTTTTAAAAATTATTTATTTATTTTGTTCAATGTGACCTGCTAGAATTTTTAGTAAGTATCACTTTTGTCATGGTTAATGGTCATACATTTTGTTATTTTTTTTTTTAAACTATGACTTATAAATACATTTTTGCTTTAGTCATTTTGGGAGAGTTTTTTTCTATAGTAAAACAAAACATATATGCACTGTTTGGGGTTAGGGATATATTTGTGGGATAGGAGGCTACATTCTGCAACTTGGAGTACAATTCCAAACACCTACCCCTGACAACTGTTAGAATGCAAAGTTCTTTAAGGAGTTATGAAAGTATTATATACCAATGGTTTATTGTGAACACATGGTTACTAACAAAATGGATGTAAACATTCTCACAATGTTATGTTTTTAATGGATATCAAAATCATTTATTATATGACAAAGTATAAAATATTTTTTTTTCACTTGGATAGTCAGAATTTAAAATTTTTTTAACATATTCATAAAATAACCAAAAAAAGAATCAATAGTTATACAGGTAACCATTTCAATATAGCATAGTATTGCATTTCTTCAAATTCCTGTTATTTACTAATGCCAGTTAAATGAGTATACAAATAAGATAAAAAGTCAAACATATGCTGTTAAAAGAAGTTTTGTGGATTATAAAATGTAATACAGTGTAGACAGTTGAGCTGACAACCATTACATTTATACTTTCATTTACTTACATTTCATTAAATACTCATCACCTATTTTGTAACTTTTCTATAATAAGAATACAATCTGAATATTTCAATAGGGAAGACAGACATTTAAAACTTTCAATGAAATAAAATGCAGTAATCATAACATTAGAAAATAAAAGTACTGTGTCTTTAAACCATTAAATAGGGCATAGTTTCAGTAATTATAGTGGAATGCTGAAATGCTGAAACACTCCTTAGAAAGCTCTTTGACAAGGTACTAAATAGTTATTGCTTAGAAATGTCAGTATAGAGTTTGAGTATGTGAATTTATTGTTTTTTTTTTTATTTAACATTGTGGTTACCAGTGTTGCAAAGACATACAGTAAATGTGGTGGACTTAGTTTGTGAAGATTATGTGTGAGGTAGTGTATAAATTGACAGGGAGTTTGTCGTACCTCTCAACATCCTAGAGCAAGGAAAACTGGACAAAGTAATAAATAAAAGTGGGAGAAAGAACCAAAAATAGGGACAATTTTTAAATATTGCTCTTACAAACCTAGAAAGTTGATAGCATAACAGATTTTGCATTAGCATGAATTTTCTGAAGGATATGAAGTCTGAAAATGAAATGTCTGTCATTATTTTCTAACTTCAGTCTTTAATGATTTGCCACTAATTTTCCAGAAAACCACAATTTTATGAAAATTGGACCAAAAATATGAGACAAAAATCTGAACATTCTGCAAAAATCTGTACAGTTGAGATTTATACGTAATTTGCATCATTCTCTTTTGCTTTCATTTTATTTTCCTGTCTACTCACATTTGATACCCATCCATTGAAGGTTCATTTAACTTTATGGCCAGCTTATCTCTTTTAACAACTAATCATGAGTCAGTACTCATTAAATTCTTGTCTGCAGCAATTTGCTACCAAAACTCTGATTTAGGTCATGGAAAAATAATAGCACTCTCTTCCTCGCTGATCTACCAAAGCCAATAGAAAATAAGCTAATGAATTTGGCTTCAAAACTATGTTGTGATATAGTACTTGGTAAATGTGGGAGAGTATTGTTTCATTCCTGATTTGCCTGTTACATCGGACTTTGGCTCAGACTGTCTGGATAACTTTGCACACTTCACACCTGCCAGACAGCAATGACAACCTTTACACTGATCAGGTAAAGTGCACATTCTTGTACAGAATAAACCAGTATTATACAATAAAACAAATGCAATATTCAAAAATATGAATACAAACTGTACAACAAAAACAATGTCTCTATTGTAAATCCAGCATTACCTACAGAAAACAGTGATGGTCACAGTAAAATACAAAGAAATTATTATGGTCTCAGTCTACTAGAACAAAAATGGTGACCTCTATTTTGTCTGCCATTAAACAATAACACAAAGACACCACAGCTTAATATGTATGTGCATATTCATCCAACATACAATGTTTGTATTAGTAAGTTAAATTCTATCTGTGCCATACTAATATTAACACACATTCTACTAACACTAACTGCATGCATCATAACTTTCTCTACAACTTTTATGATCTCTGGCAGTGCAGGCAAACATCAAGCCCTAACATGCACTTTTGTTTTCCCTCGTTTTTATTTAGAGACCTCACCCATTGCTTTTTATGTTCACTACCAGCTTAAACAGGAGTAAGAAAGTATACTACAGAGACTATGTGTCCTGTTAATAATATGTGCTCTCTAAAACCATTACAGCAGTTGTTAGTTATGCTAATTTAAAATCAGAGCATGACATGTCTTGAACTGGTTAACTAAATGTATTTATTCAATATAATTTTAAAAAATAACTTTTCAATATTTTAGTCAGAAAGCAACATCTGTGTCACTCACTTCAAACTGACTTTTCTAATGCTGCATTCACTACAGAGACATCAACATGAGGCATGCTTTAAATGGAATTTGACATTACAAGTCTTCAAAATAATTTAATATAATTTTCCATAGGTGGCTGCTAAGGATGAAGCCCAGGACACCATTTAGGAGCCTTGTTCAATTTCTCCAGAACACTGTCTGTTAAGGAACAGTCACATTGTAGGCAAATGCAAGCAAAGATAATCTAACCCTGGACTAGAAGGAGCTGTTTATTAATTGCTCAAGGCCTAAATCTCCTGCACTAACAATACTCATCACCTATTTTGTAGCTGTTCCATAATATGGATACAATCTGAATATTTCAATAGGGAAGACAGACATTTAAAACATAGAAATAAAAAAGCACTAAGCATAACATTAGAAAGTAAAAGTACTGTGTCTTTAAACCATTAAATAGGGCATAGTTTCAATAATTATAGTGGAATGCTGAATTGCTAAAACACTTCTTGGAAAGCTCTTTGACAAGACACGAAAACTTATTGCTTGGAAATGTCAGTACAGAGTTTGAATATCTGCATTTATTGTTGTTTTTTTTTTTTTAACATTGTGGTTATCAGTGCCGCAAAGACATATAGTAAAATAGAAGGTCTTAGTTTATAAAGATTATCTGTGAGGTAGTGTATTTATTGTCTGGGGAGTTGGTAATCTGCATCATTGTCGATTGCTTTCAGTTTTTTTCCTGTCTCCTCTCATTTGACACTCACCCATCGAAGGCTCTTTTAACTTTACGGCAGCTTATCTCTTTTAACAGCTAACCATGAGTCAGCACTTACTAAATTCATGTCTGCAGCAATTTGCTACCAAAACTCTGATTTAGGTCATAGAAAAACAATGGTGTTTGTTTGCTTGCTGATCTGCCGAAGCCACCAATACAATAGAAAATAAGCTAATGAATTTGGCTTCAAAACTATGTTGTGACAATAGTACTTGGAAAAAGTGGGAGAGTATTGTTTCATTCCTGATTTGCCTGTTACGCTGTACTTTGGCTCAGACTGTCTGGGTAACATTGCACACTTCACACTTGCCAGACAACAATGACAACCTTTACACTGATCAGGTAAAGTACACATTCTTGTACGGAATGATCAGGATAATACAAAAAGACAAAATGTAATATTCAAAAATATGAATGTAAATTGGACAACAAAAGCCGTGTCTCCATTGTAACGCCAACATTACCTACAGAAAGCAGAGTGATAGTCACAGTAAAATACAAAGAAATTATTATAGTCTCAGTCTACCAGAACAAAAATGAAGACCTCTATTTTGTCTGCCATTAAACAATAAAACAAAGACACCACAGCTTAATACATGCATGTATATTCATCTAGCATACAATGGTTATATTAGTAAGTCAAATTCTGTCTGTGCCATATTAACACACATTCTGCTAACACTAAACTGCATGCATCAAAACTCTCTCTCTACAACTTTTATGATCTCTGGCAGTGCAGGAGAACATCAAGTCCTAACCTGCACTTTTATTTTGTTTTCCCTCGTTTTTATTTAGAGACCTCACCCATTGCTTGTTATGTTCACTACCAGCTTAAACAGGAGTAAGAGCTTAAAGTGTACTACAAAGACTATGTGTCCTGTTAACAATAAGTGCTCTCTAAAACCATTACAGCAGTTGTTGTTAGTTATGCTAATTTAAAATCAGAGCATGACATGTCTTGAATTGGTTAACTAAATGTATATATTCAATATAATTTTAAATCAATACAATTAAAAAAATAACTTTTCAATATTTTAGCAGTGGCGGCTGGTGAATTCAAATCAAAGGGGGGATGCAGGAGACAGCTGAATGGATGGGGTCAATGGGAATGGGTGTGGTCAACTAGAAAGGGGAGGGGCTATGCTCAAAACCACAAAAACTATAACTTTAATTAAATATGCTGCCCTGGGTGCCAAACCGTCACTGTGAGAGTCCAATCACGACAAAATGAAGTGTAGAAGAAAAAAAATATTTCAATGCATTGGCTACATGACAGCTTACTTAATACCTAGATGGAAACAAAAAGGTTGTGAGGCATGAAAAAATAAATTACTTTTTAAATACATTACTGGAATGCCAGTCAAAATCAAGTATAAGAAAACCAAGCAGCACTCAACTCAAACCACTTCTCCTTGCACTGCAGTTCTAATTATACTTTATATTCAGCTTTATTAAAATACCAAGTAACATGCTAAAATTAGCAATCTCTGTGATAACCCCACTTGTAAAAATGTTTCTTATCCAAAAAAGACATGCTGCCTGACAACAACTATCTACTTGTTTCATGGGAAAAACATGATCAAAGTAAAAAAAAGAAAAGCAAACAAGAAACAAGCTCAACATACGTTGCTTAATGGATTACTGCACAGGTTATGGACCACACACGATAGATTGGCATTCTGTTTAATTTGCAGGTAAAGTCTGCAAAGATGACTGCAAGTCTCCAACAAATGTAATGAGCTTCTTAAAATAATGTAATCTTGTCCTTTATTACAAATACTGTCATATGCATTTCAATACCCAAGGCTTATACGTTATCTAGTTATGTAGGTATTTTCTGCATGACAACAACAGAAAGTTTTTCAATGTTGGCAATTCTTTAACGGTATGCTTATTAAAACTTAATTGCATCTTACAATCTCAGACAAGCTTACCTGATGGTCATTAAAGCATTGCTACTTAAACACAGAGCAACAGGCACTTTCTGAATAATAATAAGCATAAATCGACTGTATAAAAATATGACAGAAACCAGAACATTCTACAAAATCAACAACAGATGAAAAGCCACTGTAGTACTTGTGTCTACCTTGGATGGGGGGATACCCTGCACATTTACACTGCATAACTGCTCCTTGCCTTGCTTGGACACATCCAGAGTCACTACATGGGGGAGTGGGGTGCAACACGTATGTCACAATTTGAAATGTGTCTGGCTGACTGTGATGACCCTGACACATTTGTCACACCTCTCAACCTCAGAGCAAGAAATCTGGACAAAGCCATACATAAAAGTGGGACAAAGGCCCAAAAATAAGGACAATGTTTAAATATTGCTCTTATAAACCCTAGAAAGATAATAGAATAGTAGGTGTTGCATTAGTATGAATTTTCTGAAGGGTATGAAATCTGAAACTGAAATGTCTGTCATTATTTTCTAACTTCAGTCTTTAATGATTTGCCACTAATTTGCCAAAAAACACAATTTTATGAAAGACGGACCAAAAATGTGATGCAAAAATTTAAAATAGCCACAAAATACAGATGGGAACCTGTCAAAGAAGGGTCACTTTTTAATATTAGTACTGCTAACTTGAGCAGCTGACAAAATAAAATAATCTACATGCATTTCTGAAACAAAAGTAATCTATAACTCTGATTATTACAGTTATTTATTAATTGTAAGCCCTCCATGTTTTCTTCCAAAATTGCCATTTTGCAGAGGGATTATTAGGGGAAGAGCAACATTTTGAGCCAAAATCGGGGACAGTTGAGAGGTTTGGATATGCCTAATTCCATAAAGCAATTTATTTGCACGTACCTCTCAACCTGTTAATGCAGGAAATCTGGATAAGGCCATATATATTGGGGAAACATAAACAGTACTAAAAATTGCTGTTGCATAAACTGAGACAGTTGATAGAATAATAGGTCTTGCTTTACCATTCATTGTTCTGAAGGTTATGAAGTCTGAAACTCAGTGTCTGTTGTTATTTACTGACTTCATTCCTAAATGATTTGCCAGAAAACCACAAATTTTATGAGGAACAAACCAAAAATAAGAAGCAAAAATCTATTCATTCTGCAAAAACTGGACAGTTGAGAGGTATAGTTCAGCCAGGGCTGTCTTTCAGTTTGCTGCCCTTCCCCCTTCACAAAATCATGGTCAAATGGAGCGTCCCCACTGTAGCCATTCTAATGAACCATTACTTGGCTATTTCACCCCATTTACCATAAACACTAATGTGCGTATGAAAGTTTTATTTTGCATTTTACAGCGCAAACATTAATAGATATCTGCTAAACAAAGCAATGTAGTCTCACAATGAAAATAGACTTAGCATTAAAACTTCTCTGCCCTTGTAACTCACATTCATTGAAACAGTATTGAAACCCACATTCAAAGAAAATATATTTTGCCAGTGGCAAATAAATATTAACTTTGGGTTTGTGCTGTTTTCAAATTACAGGCCCCTTGCACACGAAACATACACATGCTCTTTCATATACCTTCCTGATTGTATTAAATTATATTCCTTGTACAATACACTACAGTTTTGGAGGGCATTTTAAATTTATTGTTTTGAAATGTTTCCAGAAAACAATGAAACAAAATGCATGCACCAATAATGACAAAACTGCCCAGTTCAGAATATTTTCATCATAAAAGTCTACTCAAACTTTTACAGTCCAACAGTATCAATACATATGCTCAATCTCTGATTAAGTAAAGGTCATCTAAATAATTCCACATTAAAGAGATCTGTAGCCAATGAAGAGGTTGCTGCTAGTAAACAACTTTATATTTCATTGTTTCATCTACAAATAAAGTGCCTATTGCCCTTGAGGAATAAATTTCCTATCTTACACTAAACAATTGATATGTTAGTAATATTGCAATAGGGAATGGATGGCAAACTGATAACAGGTTCATAGTTACTAGGTTTCTTCACCAAAAAGGAGTGCAGCATCCAACGCCTTCACAACACAATACAGTATCAGCAATGCATCTATCTACTGTGGGAGTAGAACCCACATCCTTCTGCATCAAAAGCAAATACACTACCTGTTGTGGTATTAACAATGCAAGCAGACTCAACATAACCAGCACTAAAATTTTGCTCCTCTGCAGCTCTCAGTTCCTTGTAAAATCTACTTACTCTGCTGTATCTCTGAACTTTGCAGCAAAAGAAATCTGGAAAAAGCCAACATTTATTGTGAGGGGACAAAAGCCCAAAAATCAGGGGTACATTTTAAACATTTATTTATTTATTTATTTTACATTTGTTGACCGGGAAGGTCCGACTGGATACATGTCCATTTTCAGCGGAGGCCCGGGAGAAAAGCTCCAACATTGACAAATAGGTAAACGAAATGTTGACAGAATACAGTCTGTTCTCCTTAGGTCGTTTACACAAAAAAAGGAGACATTTTAATGTATTTCAATACAATTACTCCAAGATATATAAAAAAATGTTACTTATACATAGTATAGCATTCTTATCTCCTTTTAGATTGACCCTTTGGATGGTTTTATAGGGTATTTAGTGAAGGAAGTAAAGTCTAGAGATTTACATGGGAGAGGGGAGAAAAGGGAATCAGATACGAGAGAGGTAGAGGTTAAATAGGTTAGACATGGTAAGGACAAAGAAATGCTGGTTTAGATGGAGTCAGTCTGGACTTCTGCATTGGCAAAGCCAATGTGTTTTGAGATGGTGGGTTAACCCCTTTTTGAAAAGTTTAATGGAGGGAATGGTGGTGAGGCTGGGTGGAAGGGAGTTCCATATTTTTCCGATTGCATTGGCAAAGAGAGCATCACCTCCTGCATTATTGGATTTTACTGTTTGAGCTAGTAGCTTGTTTGAGGAGCGTAAACTGTTGAGATTGTTGTAAGGTTGGATTAAGTTTTTCAGTGCAGGGGATTTGTCAGATTGTTTAAGAATTTTAAATGCTACTATGAGTTGGCTCTGCTGGAGAAGGTTAGGGAATTCGATCCAACCCAGGCTTTGTAGGTTGCTACAATGATGGGTTCTGTAGGGCATACCAGTTGCAAATCTGGCTATATGATTATAAGAACATGTTAGTTTGTTTACTTCAGTTGTGTTAAGATTTGTAAGAATAGGGGAGGCATATAGGAGGGTAGAGAGGAGATGGGAGTGGGCAATGGCCATTTTTGCTATTGGAGTAAGAAAGGATTTTATTCGATAGAGCGACCCGAGTTTTTTATTAACGGTTTTAATAGTCTGATTGATATGGATATCGTATCTAAGTTTATTGTCAATGGTAACTCCCAGTAGTTTAGTGTAGGAGTCTGGGGAGATAGTTGTCCCATTTTTGGATTGAATAGAAAAGGGTGTGGGTATGATCTTATGAGTGGGGTAGAAGATTAGCAGTTTGGTTTTGTTTGGATTAAGAATAAGTTGACATCCCATTAGCCAATTCTCTACTGCCGTGAAACAGTATTGTGTTTTTGATAACAAATTAACTGGAGATGAGTCAGAACATACTAATGTCGAGTCATCGGCATATTGAATGCAGGTGGCTTCTGGGATGGCTTTGTAGAGGTCATTTATGAAGACAGAAAAGAGAAGAGGTCCCAATATGGAACCTTGAGGAACCCCTATGGTATTAGATAGGAGGCTAGACAGCCTATTTTGCCAGAGTACAGCTTGCTGTCTCTCTGAGAGATAAGCTTGAAACCACTCTAGAGTTTGGTTGTCTAAATGGAGATTTTTTAGGGTATTATGAAGTAGTTGATGGTTCACCATATCAAAGGCCTTTGATAGGTCCAGAAAGAGAGCTGACAATATTTTTTTCTTATTTCGGTTGTGGTTAATTGTGTCAGTAAAAGAGAGAAGGGCAGTGGTTGTACTATGGTGTGGTCTAAAGCCATGTTGAGAGCTGGTAAGTAGGTTGTTCTGGATAAGATAGTAAAGAAGCTGTCTATGTACACATTTTTCCATGATTTTTGATAATGGTGACAATATAGCTATTGGCCTGTAATTTGACAGTTCTGTCAATGAGCCTCCTTTATGGAGTGGTATTACATAGGATATTTTCCATATTGAGGGGATTTTGGCTTTGGCTAAGGTACGATTGATGAGTATCGAGATGGGGTAAGCTATAACATCAGCAGCTTTTTGTAAGTATTTGGCTGGGAGAAGGTCAGCGGAGAGAGTAGTTGGTTTTAGTTTCTTCAGTAGTGAGCATATATAGGCAGTGGGGACAGGTTGAAATTTAAAGGTGGGTATGGACTTTGGGGTGATATCTGTTATCTGGGGGTTGGTAGTTGATAGCTGGTTGGCTAGGAATTGTATAGTGTCCGTGAAGAAGGTATTAAAGGAATTGGCTACTTCCTCTGGGATTTTATCCGATAGTTTTTCTGGGGTAGGAGTTGAGCTTTTACCTGGATGGAGTAGATTGTTTAAATTGGCCCAGGATTTTTGGGGATTGTTTTGGTGTTTGTATTGTAGTTGACAATATTAGTTTTTTTTGTCTAGGGTTACAGATTTTTTGGTCAGATTTCTTTGTTGTTGAAAACAACATTTCTTGTATAATGTTGGAAAGTTGCTAGAATAAAATGCTGTGTTACCACCATACATTTCACTGCCAAGTCTTGAACCCAGGACCCTGTGCAAAACAGTCAGAGCAACATACCACTATGCAAAATCAGCTGTTTTGTGAAAGAGAGGAAGACTGAAACTTAAATGTCTACCATTTAGTGAATTCAGTTCTCACCATAGCTATCAATCTCTTAGCAAAAAACACCTGAACAAAGCAGTAATGGAGGGATACAGCCCCCAAACATATTCAGTGAATTCATTTCTTATGATAGCTGTCAACCTTAGCACAAAAAACCTGGATGATGCCAATAATGGGGGAATAGAGTCCCAAAGAAAGGGACACATTTCAAATATCCATCTTATAAACTTAAAAAAATTCTAGAATAAAAGCTTTTGTGTTACCATGTACTTTCTGAAGAATATGAAGTCTGAAATTCAAATGCTTGTCATTTTTATTTAACATTTGTTAACCAGGAAAGTCTGACATGAAACAAAAGCCAAATTTCAGTAGAGACCCAGGGAGAAACACTCCAGACAGACACATGTCTTTGTAAGATGGGAGGACACCAGAGGAAACCCACACAAACATAGGGAGGACATGCAGACTCCACACAGAAGGCACCCCAGCCAAGAATCAAACCAGAGAACCTCTAGTTGTCAGGCAATGATGCTATCACTGCACCAATTCACTATTCACTTTGCAGGGACACACAAATACAGAAACCACAGATTTTATGAGGAAAAGAACAAGTATGAGGGAAAAATCTGCAATTTTTTCCCTACCAGTGCCGAGAGAGAAGGCTCCAGTAACAGTCCTCATGAATCCATCTACAGTCCCGTGCAGGCTCCAAAGTCTTCCTGGGGAAGGTTTCCCTCCACAAGAGTAGGCTCCAGCCTGCGGACATTGCAGTCCGAGCGTCTTCTGTTCTGGGTTGCAGCACAGAGATGGCCTTTCCTCCTATCCGGATTGCTGACAAAGCAATCTGGAGTTCCCAATCTGTGAAACTCACATGGGAGATTCAAGAAGACTTTTATTAGTTGTTTTCTTTCCTTTCCATTTTTTTTATTTTGTTTTTGTTTTCTTTCCACAGCTGGGGGGCTGCAGTCCTATAGCACAAGCCGCGTTTATATCACATTATCGAAAGATGAAAATAGTGAGCACTATTTCATCAGCCCCAAAACATCTAAACATGAAACTATCGAACATTCAGAACAGCAAATTTTTCCCATGGAAAAAATTTGCTGCTCCGAAACACATACACACAACACAAGCACATCAAACAAACAGCAACCACACACATACACTTAAATTCCTGCATCTAACGCTACACTAAACTAAACATACACTACTATCTACCCACTTACCTTAACCCTAACCCTAAGGTCCATCACTATCGCACACTCACCTAACCCAAGCCCTAACCCTAACTCACTTAAACCGCCCCTAACCCTAAAGTCTTTCACTATCGCACACACTCCTAACCCGTGCCCTAACCCTAACTCACTTAACCCATCCCTAACCCTAATGTACAAACAATCGCACAATTACCTGAACCCAACCCGTAACTTTCCACCGCAGTGCTAAGAATAGCGAAGCCACAGAAACGGCCAACTGAATTCTTTCCCGAGGAAAGAATTAGCTGTTCTGCCACTTTGCTATTCTTAGCATTCGCTGAATAGTGTTTGATATCAGAACATTCAAAGTTTTAATACTTTGATGTTCTGATATAGACCCCACAAGCTGCCCCTGTATTTTAGTCAGAAAGCAACATCTGTGTCACTAACTTCAAACTAACTTTTCTAATGCTGCATTCACTACAGTGACATCAACATGAGGCAGGCTTCAAATGGAATGTGATATTACAAGTCTTCAAAGTAAATTAATATATTTTTCCATAGGTGGCTACTAAGGATGAAGCCCAGGACACCATTTAGGAGCCTTGTTCAATTTAAGGAGCTTAAAGTCACATTGTAGGCAAATGCAGGTGAAGATAATCTAACCTGGACTTGAGAAAGCTGTTTATTAACTGCTCAAGGATTAAATCCTTTGCACCGCTAGACCAGAGTTAGTTTGCTTACACCTCCCCTCCATCATCAGGATTAATAGTTATTTAAAAGTGATAGCTCAGTATTTCCTGATCTACACTGGTGAAGTTGCACCCTAGTATAAACACTCCAGGAATCTGCCTGCAATCCAAACTTGAAAGATCATAGCTTGGTTATAAAAACACATCTCATCTATGATAGATGTCTCAAACTTTCGAATCCATAGTGGTGGATATCATTATATATACCCAAGGAGCACATTGACCACCAGACCCTGGAAAGACACAGTTTAAGTACAGAAACACAACCCTTTTCTGGTATAATTACCAAGCCTCTAGATCCACAGTAGAGAAGGTACACTCCAGTATACACATCTGAGGAATACACCTGCAATTTGTCCCTTGAAAAATCACAATTTGACTATGACAGCACACACCACCTTTGGTAGAAGACCTCTCAACTGTCCAGATTTTCACAGAATGTCCACACTTTTGCCTCATGTTTTTGGTCTGCTCCTCATAAAATGTGTGGTTTTCTCTCAAATTAATGAGGACTGAAGTCACTAGATAATGATATAAATCTGGGTTTCAGACTTCATATCCTTCAGAAAAATGTATGCTAATACAAATCATGTTATTTTAGCAACTTTCTAAGTCTATAAGAGCAGTATTTAAAATATGTCCCTATTTTTGTTTTTTGTCATCCGGTCATTTTAGGTTTTGTCCAGATTTCTTGTTCTAAGATTTTGAGAGGTATGGTAGAGGTCCTGTGCCTCCTGAACCACAGTGGAAAAGGTGCGTATACCAGTATACACCTGAGGAACACACTTACCATCTGAACTTTTCAAGACCAATTTGACTGAAAGCACATCCATTCTGTAGTAGAGATCCCAACTCTCCTGAGCCACTGCAGTGAAAGTATATTAAATATACGCACCTGAAGAATATACTTGCCACCTGAATTATGGAGGACCTCAGTTCAGCTACAAATATACATTCCTTCTTTAGTAAAAATTTCAAGCCTTCTGAGTCTTCTGAGCTCAGGTACAAAGATACATCTCAGTGTATACATACTTGGGAGCACACATCCCAGACCTTTGGAGACCACAGTTTGGCTACACACATTCTGTGGCAGAGATCCTACGATATGTCAGCCACTAAGCTTCACTACCTAGAAATCACAATTAATTCTTAGCTACTGAGAAACTGTGGCTATGTTTAGCTGAATGGTTTACCTTTGCCTTTGTTATTTTTCAGCCTATTTTTCAGCATTTCTCCTGTCCAGTTCTGGTAGTTCAACACCTACATCCATCTCTGAAATTTTCTATGGATCATTGGAAACTACTTTTCTTCTCCCCGCATCTCACTATTACTTTCTCTGCTCTTTATTGTGCTATAATGCTCAAACAGAATAGAGATCAGTCTCTTTCTAATGTTATAGCATTCATTACTTTGTACTTATCCACATTTCATTCTTGCTAACTGGATGTCAGTGTCAGTGGTGCAACAGATAGCATATGTGCTGAAGTCTGTGGGTTCTATTCCCCCACTAAGTAGATCGATCGCTGACACTGTAGTGCTGTGCAAGTTGAGTGGTACACTCCTGCATGTGCTGTCCATTGGCTGAGGTATTACACTGAAGCCCTATCTGTTTGAACTGGTGGTAGCTCAGGTGGATGTAAAAGATCCCATGACATCTATCGAAAAGAGTTGGGGAAGTTCCCTGAAGCCTTGGCCAAACTTTCCACTGGTAGTGTAAATACCACCTCTGGTCTCTCTTGAAAGATACTACTAGTGTAATGGGACTAACCTGGTCAACAAAGGATAAATAAATTAAATAAATGTAATCATCTATGTGCATGTTAACATGGGAGCAGGGTGCTCACATATCGCCTTGCAGCTCAGTAGAATTCACTCTACAGTATCACCTGTCACACCTAATTGCAAATTTACCCCCACCATCTGTCCCTGATACTTTTTATGTAAGACCTGCAGTAGTCCACCTCTATACAGTGCTTCCTGTCCATTCTCAGCTAAGTGACATGCTTTTTTTTGGAAGTAGAAAATATCCATCCCTTTTGGATACACGCCGTTTTTGTATCTTGCTCTTTTGTAGACTCTTGTTTTATAGCCTCCATAGACTCTCATTAAATGGTGCTTTGGACTGCCCTGCTGTTTCTGATTTTACACAGCTCATGGCATGCTGTAATGGAAGATTTTCTGTTCTGTGTAACTTACAACTAATGTGCAGGTATAAATGTTCTGATGTCTGTTGAAGTCTCCATTTATTAATTGTTTTATTACTTCCAAAGTCAATGAAGGCTGCAGGTATGGGTGATCTTTAGCCTTTGTGGTCTCACACTTCCTATTGCACTAGTTGTAACACTGTGACTTGCTCGATTGCCCATCTGTTTAGCCTGCTACTGTACTGCCTATGACCTGCTGTGCCTGAATCTTGTGACTTTGTAACATTGTCCTTGTTCTTGCATATAGCTGCACAAATCTTCAATGTTTTATTGTACTGTTGATGTTGTGGAATTCAATGTTTTCACCTACTTCTTGATTATTTTGAAATGTTTATTTGAAGCAGTATTATTCGTAGCAATCTCACTGAAACTGTTATTCCTGATTATCACTTGCTGACATATTTTCCCTACATTCCCTCCTTCCTCCCGTCTTCTTTTGCATTTGTAGAATACGAACAGCCAAAGCATGTGTTTGAGGTAATTGAGTATGTGACAGTTTGTATGTATTAAAATGTACTGTGTACTGTGAACTTTGAATGAACTCTGAGCAGCAAGAAAATACTGAAAAACAAGGTCTGCCTGAAAGCAGGAAATGTGCCTTTTATGGAAGTGCATCCGATTTTCTTTCTCTGCCCAGAGATATCATGATGTGAATTGTCTTATGTTTACGGGTAAACCTTGATTGGTTAATTGCCCTGTATAATGATCTAAACTGGTTCATTTTTATATTTTTGTACTGTCAGCAATATCACCAGTATATTTGTTTGTGTCTTTCGGCTCTTCCCGGTTAGGGGTCGCCACAGCGGAACTCCGGTCCGCTAATGATTGGTAGTTGATTTTTACGTGCCGAGTTACCAGCCTTGATGCACAACCTTCAACGAAGGTACGCCCATTCACGCATGTCTCCACGCACAAGACGCACTAGCTGAGAATCGAACCGGACAGTGTCTTACTATGAGGCGACAATGCTACAGCAGCACCACCACCGTGTATAAGCTTGTTTATTCCTTTGTTCTGGGAGTCTCCCTGGTGCTTTCCATGAGGCTCCGACACATGTGTACTGTAGATAATAAAAAACACTGAAAGAGAGAAAGAACTGTATTTGTCTTCATTTACAAAGTATTGTGTAACATAACAATTGGTGCCGTTTACTCGGATCTGAATTGAGAACAAGCTGTAGCAGTTAGGAAGTGGACGAAATACTGCTAATGAAAGGGCCCATAACAGACTTTTCTGTTTCTGCAGTGTTTGTTTCATCTCTCTGTCTGCCTGCCTTAAAGATTTGAAATTTTTTTTTATTATGCAAAAAAAGATATGATTTCTCTCATTCAGTTGTTTTGAGGTAAGTGGCATGCATTTCTCTTCTGCTATTAAATGTGCAGTATGAGTGTGGGTTAATACGGAAATACTGGCGACATACGTATGAAAGGAGGAATGATAGTAGGGTAACAAGACATTTATATAACACCTTAGCTAAACCTGTGTTAAGCAAGTATAGCTTATCAAGTGAAAATGGGAGTGAGTGCGAGAAAAATAAATGAGCCAGAAAGATGTACACCAGCTGGTTATATGTTTTATCGTGGGTCCCAGGACAGTTGCATGTTTTTAAATCAGTGGATTGCCCTTACTAAAAATGACGGTGACCTTGCTTTTCCCGAAAATGGTAGTTTTAATAAAGATATATTGACTAATTTGCAAAAGAAATTAAAAAAGAAAGGAAGAATACCAGGGTTGTGCTGGGCAGCTTTTAATGACTGGATGTGTGAAGCTAAAGAAAGGTAAAAGGACTTGGTCATCAGTAGTTTTAAGGACAATCAAAAGAAACTGAAAGAGCAGATAAAGGAACTGCGGCATACTGCGAGTAATCTAGATGTAGCAAACAGTAGACGCCTAAAGGAACCACCCTTTAAGGGATTATATCCTGTACAATAATTAAGTAAATTACAAATAACTGAATCATCTGAGGATGATAACTCCTGGTTCCCCCCACCCCCTACAGCTCCTCCACCGCAATATCAGCCTTCGCAGGTTCAAGACGGAGCAGTAAGCTCCACAACAGAGGGCGAAGGCCGGCGGGGAGAAGAGCAGACCGCACCCGACTCTGGAAGCAGAGACTGGGCAATGGAAAGTCAGCCTAGCAAACCACTTACAGAACAACCTGACCAAATGGATACAAGTAAACCATCACCTAGACTAACCCGTTCGAAGACAAAGAAAAAGCAGAAAAGAAAAGCACAAATGCTTTTTGATCCTAGGTCTAGTCAGCCGAAAATATATCACAATAAAAAAGCCGTATATTTGCACACGGGTAAAATTTGCAAACAATGCCCAATTGTGATTGAAGACTATGACGGCTACGTTGGTCTGGACAAATCTAATCCAGATTCTGATTCTGAATTGGGCTCTAGCCCATCAGAAGAAAAAGGAGTATTCCCATTGAGAGAAGTCCCAAACCCAGCACATGCTAGGGATGCGGGACAACGGGCTACTGTAGTGGTACCTAGGGCGTGGTCAGCAGTTGATTTTCAAGCGATTACTAAATCACTTCCACCTATTCGTAATAACCCAGTAAAGTTTCAACGTGTATTGGCAGGACATATCTGTTTGCAAAATCCTACCATAGAATAGGTTAGAGCTGTCCTCCAATACGCTGTTCCAGCTGATCTGATAAAATGTATCTGGGTTCATCCTAATGTTCCTACTCCAATACCGAAGCACAACACACAAGGGGAGAATGGATTTGAAGAGGTTAGGCAATGTATAGTTGATACTATCACTGTAATAGTGCCACCTACCTCCAATTGGTCGAACATTAAATTAGTTATACAGAAAGATGATGAGCCTACAGACAAATACTTAAATCAACTCACTGAAGCCTTTGAGGCATATTCCGGGTACCCAGAGCCCACCGAAGGACCAGCACAAAGCGGGCTGTCAGCTGCCTTTATAGATGGATTACACCCTCAGGTGAGGGACAAGTTAAAGGAAGTATGTTTAAACTGGCCTAGTTTGGGCTTACATGAGTTAGTCCAGCAGGTACAATACCTATCTGACCATTTAGCTAAAGAACAGAAGGATTTGCAGGAGAAATTAGTAAAAGCACAAATCCAAATGTGTAACGTTTTTGGTCAGCGGGGTAGAGGACGAGGGCGAGGGAGAGGGAGGGGTGGATGCCAAGGAGCAGGAAATCAGAATAGACAAAACTGGCAGGGAACACAGTCGGCTCCACCCCAGAATTCTAGTAATCAGACAGAGTGTTTCAACTGTGGCCAACCAGGCCATTGGAAAAATGAGTGTCCATATTTGGCTGAGCAACCTGCATCATACACCGATGCATCACAACAGTAGAATTCTAGCTGGACACCGTCCAATCGACAGCAACCACAATGAAGGTTCCCTGAACAGAAATAACAGCAATTGTGTCCTTTTATTCCTGTGGATCAGGATGGACCACATGTTATGTTACTGGTAAAAATAAATCCTATCCATTTTTAATTGATACCGGAGCGACTAAATCCATGCTAGCTGGCAAAGCAGCTATGAATGTTCCCCTCTCCGACATAATAACTAGAGAGGTGGGTGCCTCTAGTATACCTATTGAGTTCTCCAAAACTATTCCAGTCCCAGTAACTTTGGGACCTCTGCAGGATAACCATGCATTTTTAGTAGGACCTTCAGCACCCTTAAATCTATTAGGAAGAGACTTGCTTTCCAAATGGGGGCCACCATTTTTTGCACAGCTGATGGAGTTTATCTCCAAGTACCTTCAGACCAACAGGATAGTACCCTGGCAGCTTTAGATGACTCCATCATTTTACAGACGATGTGTATTCAGCCAAAATCTGACAGAAACAAGTATTTACATTCCCTACCCTCTCACCTGTGGACTACTCATGACAATGATGTAGGGTTTTTGACCTCAGCTACTCCTGTAAAAATAACCCTAAAACCAGGAGCAACATTACAGCGAGTACCACAGTACTCTTTAACAACTGAGGCTATATCTGGTATTGCCCCTGTTATTTCTGCATTGGAATGGCAAGGGATCATAGTACCCACCACAAGCCCATGTAACACCCCAATATTACTGGTGAAGAAACCTGGCAAACAAGCTTACAAATTTGTGCAAGACTTGTGGGAAGTTAACAAAGCTGTTTTGCCTGTTTTCCTAATTGTACCAAACCCAGCTACTATTTTGAGCTGTATCCCACCTACTACAAAATGTTTTACGGTAATAGATATTTCATCAGCCTTTTTCTCTATTCCGGTACATCCCGACAGTCAATATTTGTTTGCATTTACCTACAAAGGACAGCAGTATACTTGGACTCGATTGCCCCAGGGATATATAGAATCTCCAACCTTATTTTCTAGAGAAATGCATAGACAGTTACAGGATCTACAATTACCATCATGTTCAGTTCTAGTCCAATATGTGGAAGATATTCTTATAGCTTCGCCAGGCAGTAATTCATGTAGGGAAGATTCCCTTCTAGTGTTAAACTTTTTAGCTACATGAGGGTTTAAAGTAAATATATCAAAATTACAATTCTGTCAGGAAAAGGTACAGTATCTGGGACATATTATTACAATGGGCTCTCGTCAAATACTCCCAAATCACGTTACTTCTATTCAAAATGCCCCACACCCTGTAACTCAAAGGCAACTTCGAGGATTCCTTGGCCTAGCAGAATACTGTAGACAGTGGGTGCCTACTTTTTCAGAAATTTCAGCCCCTCTGTTACAACTCCTTAAAAAGGAAAAGGATATTATGGAACCTTTACCCTTTCTGTATTAGTAGCTGTATTTAGAGCACAACCAAAAGCTGTTTGCTGAATTTCCTGTTTGCACTTAATTTTAAATCGTTTTTTTCTTAAAACTTGCATATTTTCTGTCCTTGACCTAGCACTCTTGTGTGGGGTCATTTACTGCACTGTTATAACTTGATATTACTTGTGAACCTCTGCTAACTCTGTAAAAAACAAAAACAAAAAAAAATCTTGCTTTTTTCCCACTTTTCTGAGAGTTAAAAAAGTTCAGTTACAGGCTTGCTGTTCCTGAACTGTTTGAAAGTTTCTGTGAGGCCATTTTTGCTTGGGCTGAAGGAGGGTCTCTCTGTGATCAGTGGCAGTGAATAACATTGAGCAGCTTCCCTGCCCCCCCCGTAGAGGTGGTTACTGACTTGAAACTGTAGTTTTATTGGCCACTAGGGGTTATTTCCAAAACTCCTTCATCTTCCTCTCTTAAAACCTAGTTGCCTCGTGGTTTGGGCATCTTTTCAGGCTTGTTGGCTGTTGTTGAAGCACCCTCCAAGAGGAAAAAACGCTGAGAGAAGAAGGGAGCCACTTTTGAGATTTTAAGTATTTTTTCTCTGTTTATTTGCTAAGTTTTTCTGCATAGCTGCCTAGCTTGAGCATTTTCTGGCTTGTTAAACTTGATTTCTGTATTAGTAGCTGTATTTAGAGCACAACCAAAAGCTGTTTGCTGAATTTCCTGTTTGCACTTAATTTTAAATCGTTTTTTTCTTAAAACTTGCATATTTTCTGTCCTTGACCTAGCACTCTTGTGTGGGATCATTTACTGCACTGTTATAACTTGATATTACTTGTGAACCTCTGCTATCTCTGTGAAAAACAAAAACAAAAAAAAAAATCTTGCTTTTTTCCCACTTTTCTGAGAGTTAAAAAAGTTCAGTTACAGGCTTGCTGTTCCTGAACTGCTTGAAAGTTTCTGTGAGGCCATTTTTGCTTGGGCTGAAGGAGGGTCTCTCTGTGATCAGTGGCAGTGAATAACATTGAGCAGCTTCCCTGCCCCCCGTAGAGGTGGTTACTGACTTGAAACTGTAGTTTTAATGTCCATTTTGGGTCTATTCCTGCTTCTTTCCAGCCCCTGCTATTAAGCACGCTTTAACGCGATTTAGCGCGGAGTTGCCACTAGAGCAGCATCGGGCAGCGCCGGTTAAACAAGGTTAAACTCTTTCTGGCTCCAGAAAGTCTGTTCTTCAATTTTTCCCTTAGAACTGCTCTGTTAGGAACCTAAACAGTTTACACCTTCACTAAAAAGTGCAGCACTTGTTCCAAATAGCTTTTTCTTCTCAAAAAGCTCAGCACTTGTCTTATAAGCATATCCCTTGTCTTATAAGCATTCTCCTTGCAGGTCAAGCACTCCTATATTATACACATCTCTCACTAGCAAAACCCCCCAGAGTGCCCACTTCCATGCTAAGCCCACTACTTTTCTGTCTCATACCAACTCATAATTCTTTTTAGCATGACGAAGGGTCAGATGCTGGCATCCTCTCCTGCCAAGTTGGTGAATCTGGGAATTCTGAGACAATGCTACAATTGCCTCATGTACACGGACAACCCTCTCCTCCTCCCACGTAACACTAACACTTGTGAGAGATGCAGCTATTTAGCCAGACTGGAGGCTGAGCTCTCTCAACTCAGGACTGGCAAGACCAGGCAGGAGGAGAAGGCAACTACACACACCACAATACCAGTCTCACATAACTCAACCACACCACTGAATCAAACACATAAACACACTAAGACATACTCGGAGGCTCTGAGTAAAAATTTACCTAAACAGCAGAGGCCTCCAAAGCAGACACCCAAGCAACTGCAAACTCAATACACCACACAAACAACACATAAACAACAAAATCAGTGTGCAAAGCAGTCACTGCCCTTAAGGCCAAATACAACACCAAACATACTTGTCATAGGTGACTCCATAGTCAGACACACTGACGTCCCGCTCACCAGACTGAGTAAGGAGAACGTCACAGTAAGCTGCCTGTCGGGCGCTAGAATCCGCCACATAACGCAAGCACTCAGGTCTCTCAACAGCAGGTACACGTATGACTCAGTCATTGTCCACGCTGGTGTCAACGACCTGAGACGTACCTCCTTGGACTACATGAAAAGAGACATTGATTATCTCTCTGATTATGTAGCCCAGGCAGGTATGACCCTGACCTTGAGCAGTATCCTACCTTCACCTAGAATGATGCCACAATACAGTGATAAGATGATCAGCTTTAATAATTGACTTAAATTCTGGTGTCATTCAAAGGGGATCCAATGTCTGTCTGCCTGGGATGACATGCTGGACAAGCCACGCTGCTTTGCAAGGGACGGCTTGCACCTGTCACCCCTAGGCTTCCGGATATTGGCAAAGGCTCTTGCCACCCCCATAGTGCCTTTTTTAGGCAAGGCTCAAATTCTAAACCTACCACCCTAGAACACAAAAAAGGAAAAAAACTAAGGGTAATGCTGCTCAATGCCAGAAGTCTCAATCTCAAGATGCACGCACTCGAGGCCCTTCTCAGTATGGAGAACATCGATGTCTGTGCTGTGACAGAAACCTGGTTCAAGGCTCCTGAGAGCACCCCAGCACTAACAGGTTTCACCTCATATCATGCGTTCTGGACCCAAAATCCGGACAACACCAAGAAAGGAGGGGGGTGTCCATATTCATAAAGGACACCCACACCTCAAGGTTGGTGGCAACGCACGATGCATCGGAGACCATCCAGGTGCAATTAACCATAGGCAAGACTGCTCTGCAATTTGTAGCATGTTACAGGCCACCCTCTCAAACTCAGGAACCTCACATGGCCTTCCTGAAAACATTGGAGGGGATAAATGTATCTCCAAACACCAATATACTAGGTGATTTCAACTACCCTAATATAGACTGGGAACACTACTCAAGCCCAAACACTCTAGCCCAAAGGTTCCTGGAGTTCATAAACTCAAATGCCATGGAACAACTAGTCACCATCTCCACAAGAGGAGAAAACATACTTGATCTCATCATCACGAACATGGGATCACAATGTTCAACACCGGAAGTATACCCCTCACTGGTGAGATCAGATCATAAACTAATCTCGCTGGAGGTCCTCATCCCACCCCCACCTGAAATAAAAAAGACCACAGTGAAAAACTTCTCAAAAGCCAACTTCACACTTCTAAAAACTAGCATGATCTCCTTTAAGGCCCCTGAGCCAGTGGTAAACATTACTCAAACCGCTGAATCACTTACAAATGCCTTCTACCAGCACCTACAGGACTGCATGGATCAGGCAATCCCAAACAAAACTAAGACTCTTTGTACCAAAGGCAAGCATCCAGTCTGGTGGACCCCAGCCATAAACAAGCTCTACAACAAAAGGAGGAAGCTACTACAAGATAGAGCAAAATCCTTGAAAGGTAAGACACCTTTGATCATTATAAGTAAAAAACTAAGAGCTCTCATAAAATCTTCCAAGGCAAATTTTGAGAGAAAAATCGCCAAGGACTCAAAAGACAATCATAAGGCCTTCTTTAGCTATGTTAGAAACCTAGGAGGAAACTCCCAGATATGCTCAGAATTAGTTCAAAATGATGTGAAGATTACTGAACCTACACACATTGCCAACATACTGGCTGACAGGTTCAGTGCAAACTTCTCCCCCCCCCAAAAGGAGAGATATCTATACCAGAGGATTGTAGCCCCCCAAACATCTCCAACGCCCAGGTGAGAACTGCCCTCTCCAAGGCAAAAAACACAGCATCCATGGGACCGGATGGTGTCCCTGGCTCTGCTCCACGAACTCAATGAGGAATTAAACCCGCAGTTAGGACAGCTGTTTAATCTTTGCCTCACCTCAGGATACGTACCCAAGGAGTGGCGCACGGCGACTGTGGTCCCACTTCACAAGGGCGGTGCCTCCACCGACCCTGGTAATTACTGTCCCATTAGCTTGACAAGCCTTATCTGCAAAGCCATGGAGAGGATCATAATGGAACTCATAAGTAAAGACATAGGGAACTTGCAGACTTTGGATCCAACCCAGTTTGGCTTTGTCAAAGGCAGATCATGCCTTTTAAACTTGGTTGACTTTTTTGAGACAGTCACCAAGCCATTGATGAGGGAAAGGCAGTCCATACAGCCTACCTCAACCTGGCAAAGGCCTTCAACACAATACCCCACTCAGGTATCATCGAAAAACTCATCAGCTTGAATGTAATCCCATACATCACAAGATGGGTTGCAAACTGGCTAAGTGACAGAACCCACAGGGTCAGAGTTGCTGGAGCCGTGTCAGACTCAAAACCTGTCACAAGTGGTGTCCCACAGGGCTCAGTCCTGGGTCCACTCTTGTTCGGCATCTACTTTTCTGAAGTACAAGCAAACACAGGAGGGTTATGGCTGACAAAGTTTGCAGATGACTGCAAACTGGGCGCCATAGTCGAAAACACATCTGACACAGATATCCTTCAGAAGGGCCTCACAGAAACGGATAACTGGTGCCAGAGCTATGGCCTAAAGTTAAACGCCAAGAAATGCATAGTCATACCCTTCGGGAAAAACAAGGTTACCCCTAGCTACCATATAGGTGGCAATCCACTGAGCACAGAAGAAGTCATCAGGGATCTGGGGACCCAGGTTGACAGTAGCCTTTCGTTTGACACTCATGTTGCTAAAGTAGTTAGGAAAACCTTTTACATTGCCCACCTGATCATGAAGGGATTCACATCTAGATCAAGGGAGGTCATCATCCCCCTGTACTCATCACTCATTAGACCTATGATTGAGTACAATGCCCCATTCGGAATGCATCTGACCCGACACCTGCAGCAGCTGGAAAGGCCCTAAAAGTTCCTCACCAAAAGGATAAAGGGTCTCAAAAAATGTCTTATGCTGCCCGACTGAAAGAACTCCAGCTCTATTCAGTCTCATACCGCTTGCTCAAAGGTGACCTGTGCCTGACATATAAGGCCATGTCAAACCCAGATTTGATGAATATGCTTCACCTCAAAAAATCCAGATCCCTCAGAACCACAAGGGCGGGAGACTTAAACCTTGACACGGTTATTAATAGAACGTGCTGGAGGGACAAATTCATCACCCAGAGACTCCCTATGCTTTGGACAAAATCCCGGTACATGTGAGGCAGAGCACCTCGCTGGCCTTGTTCAAGAGGAATCTTGACCAATGGATGGGAGATCGCAGATATACCCCAGGGATTACTTCAGTGTCACTGCTTGACAGAGGCACAGCAAAATAATAGGCATAGTTTTATTCAAACTAAAGGGGTGGCGAAAGCCACATAACTATGGGCTAGGCTTATAAATGCCCATGGGCAGATAGCCTAGTATGAACCTATGAACCTATGAACATCACAACACGATGAGGCTTTTCAGGCTATCAAAACAGCCTTGGTAAATCCTCCTGCCTTAGGGTTGACAGATTATTCCAAATCTTTTGTTTTCTTTTGCTGTGAGCAAAGCAAGACTGCCTTGGGTCTCCTAGCCCAGCAACGCACTGGAGGCTACCGGCCTATTGCTTACTACAGCACTCAGCTAGATCCGGTTGCCTCTGGTTACCCAGCTTGCTTATGGGCTGTGGCAGCCACTGCTGTCTTGCTTGACATGGTGGCCCCACTAACCCTGGGACATGATACTATACTAGCAGTCCCACATGCAGTTCAAGCGTTACTTTTAAAAATAAAAACACAGTATCTTTCAAATGCACGTCTTACTAAGTATGAATTAAGTATAATAAATAACCCTGCCCTGCAAGTCATACACTGCCCACCACTAAACCCTGCATCTTTAATATCAACATCGTTTGAGGGCGAACCACATGATTGTGTGCTTGTAGTTAACTCTGTTATTTCTCCTAGGTTACACCTGTATGACACTCCTTTGCAAAATCCTGACTTGGTTCTTTTTGTTGATGGATACTGCTTACGAACAAACTCCGGAGAATTCCAAGCAGCTTGGTCAGTCTGTACACCGACTGAAGTTTTAAGGTCAGCACGATTACCCCCAGGCACTTCCTCACAGGCTGCGGAACTAGTGGCATTATCGAATGCATGCAAAATAGCTAAGGACAAGTCTGTCACTATATATACTGACTCCCGTTATGCGCATAGTGTTGTTCATGATTTTGGTATACTATGGAAGGAACGAGGGTTTTTAACTTCTTTCGGGGCACCCGTTAAAAACCATTTTTATATCAATAACTTGTTACAAGATTTATTATTACCATCTGAACTTGCTGTTGTTAAATGTGCAGCCCATCAATCTAATGACTCTTTTGAAACTAAGGGCAATAATTTTGCTGACTGCGTTGCTAAACAGGCTGCTCTCTCACAAACTGTTCAGGGACATTTTTTGCAGCCTCTGCAACCAATGGTTACTTTTGATACCACAGTGTTAAAAGCTTTACAGGATGAAGCTCCAGAATCAGAAAGAAAAAACATGGCTGGCTCAAGGTTGTTTTAAATACTCTGATCTCATTTGGCAACATCCAGATGGCAGACTGGTCTGCCCAATGTCCATGTTAAATTCTCTTATTAAAGCATATCACTTGCCAGCTCATGTCGAGGTACAAGCATTAATAAAACAAATCCAAAAGGATTGGTTTGCCCCAGGACTTTCTGCTTCTGTACAGCATTTTTTTGAGCATGTGCTCCATTTGTTTACAGTATAACATTTCAGAAGGCACTATGGCTCCCGCAGAACCACTGCCAAAACCATTGGGACCATTTTGCGCTTTGCAATGAGATTTTATTGAACTTCCACCTTGTGCTCATTTCAAATATGTTTTAACTGTTGTTGATGTTTTCTCTGGATGGTCAAAAGCCTCCCCATGTGCCAAAAATGACACTGTCTCAGTTGCTAAGAAACTTTGTTATAAATTGATACATCGTTTTGGTGTTCCCTGTCAAATATATTTGGACTGTGGAACACATTTTACTGCTCAGTTAATTGATTCACTGTGTAAAATGTTAGGCATCACTCTAAAATTTCATTGTCCATATAGACCACAGGCATAAGTTATTATTGAACACATGAATCAGACACTGAAAACCAGACTGGCTAAAATTACTACTGAAATGGGCCTCACTTGGGTACAGGCCCTACCTCTAGCCGTACTCTCTATGAGAGCACAAGTACATCCTACAAAAGGTCTTTCTCCTCAAGAAATCCTCATGGGCCGCCCTATGTGTATGCCCATGACTCCACCACCACCCTTTTCTGAGTATGATGCATTTGATCATGATATTCTTCTGTATTGCACTTCTCTTGTTTCTTTTTTACAGTTCCATCATCGCCAGGTAGCAGTGGCTCAACATATCCCTGATCCCTTCCTGTCCTCGGCACTACAACCAGGAGATTGGGTATACGTCAAGTCATTCTCTTGAAAAACAGCTCTTCAACCATGCTGGAAGGGGCCCTTCCTGGTTCTACTTATGACATCATCAGCGGTTCGACTATAAGGCTCACTCACCTGGATTCACATATCACATGTCAAGAAGGTCATCCCATCTGAAGATCAACAGCCTCTACCTTTTGCTACTCCTGATTCTCCACCTATTGCTACTCGTACTCAAACCCATACTGTACCAGCACCTGACAATGCCTGACTTTTATCCATTTGGACAACCTCACCCTCCCGACACAATACAAATCCAACCACCATTTCCACAAAAGCACTGTACAACTATTTTGGTGATTATTCTTGTTGTCTTGTTATTTTTACTGTGACCATTTTTATTTGCTGCTCCAACTACACCTCATGCCAAATGAGTTGCATAGCATCCACCTTTCAACGCCTACCAAGCCATTAAATATGCTTATGCGTCATCCCTCAATGTATCGGACTGCTGGATTTGCACTGCTATTCCTACTGTTCATGGGGGATTGATGCTAAATATAGTCCCTTTAGGGATTAATGAAACCTGGATGAATCTGATCTATGATGCATCAAATGTTATTTCAAAGGACAAGGTAGCATTACAGTTGTTTCTCCATCAAAACAGAACTGTGTGTTTTCAAAACCTTGGTAAAACTAGAGTCAGGTGGAGTCATTGTAACTAAACAGTGGTATATAACTGCACTGCAGACAATTTGGGTTGTATAACAGATTTCTCACTTATAAAAAGACTTCTTAAAGACCCTATAGCTAACTTTTCCCAGAAAATAGAAACTGTTTATTGGAAAATATTCCAAGGACTGCAGGACTCCGGGGATCGCTTCAAGTCTATCAACATCACTATTAAAGTAGAAAATTGTTATTTTGTGTGCAGAAGAAAAGCATATAAATGGCTACCAGGAAATTGGTCTAGCAACTGCTTCCTGGGCTACCAGGTTCCAGCTATTTGACATGTATCTGCATTACCTAAGGGAAAAATTTGAAACGTTCGAGAGGTCAAGAAGCCTGCCAATCCTGTAGGTCGAGATGATGCTTCATGGATCTATCATCATGACTTAGCTCATGCTAGTACCAAAGGACTGTCCCATATGGACTTGGGTGATGACGTCATATCATGGGCTGGTATAATTCCATCATACAGAACAGTGAAATCAATTTGGGAACTGAGAAAGCTATCTAAATTGCTTGAAATATTAAGCAATGCTACATTTTCTGCCTTAGAACTAGTGACTGATGAATTGACTGCTATGAGAGCTATAGTACTCCAAAACCGTATGGCTCTCAATTTCACCCTAGCGGCGAAAGGAGGAACTTGCGCTTTAATCCAGGAGGAGTGCTGTACATTTATTCCTGATAATCAGCATGAAATTGAAAGCCATCTTGAACTAATACAAAAAATTTCCGAACTCTTGAAGGCCAAAGAGGCCGATAGTTCAACATGGGCATGGTTAACCAACCTGTTCTCAGGCTGGGGAGGTGGACAGTTGAAGTTGATCTTATTAATTGCAGTATTAGCAATTGTTGCTTTTCTTGTCTTATTCCTAATCAAAGCACTGATCTTGAAATTAATGTCTTCAAAAACTATGAAGAAAGTGTCTAAGTTTTATATGCCTACAGCTATGAATGTAGACGATGAAATGACAATGTTTTCCAATGATGAAAAGACCAGTACCATGGTTATGCTAGATTTGGGACAAATGTATGATAGGCTAAGTGGTGATGCTTACACAGCATCAAATGGGAGATTGTAGAATATGAACAGCCAAAGCATGTGTTTGAGGAAATTGAGTATGTGACAGTATGTATGTATTGAAATGTACTGTGTACTGGGAACTTTGAACGAACTCTGAGCAATGAGAAAATACTGAAAAAGAAGAGTCTGCCTGAAAGCAGGAAATGTGCCTTTTATGGAAATGCATCCAATTTTCTTTCTCTGCCCAGAGATATGATGATGTGAATTGTCTTATGTTTATGGGTAAACCTTTGATTGGTTAATTGCCCTGTATAATGATCTAATTGGTACATTTTTATATTTTTGTACTGTCAGCAATATTACCAGTATATAAGCTTGTTTATTCCTTTGTTCTGTGAGTCTCCCTGGTGCTTTCCATGAGGCTCCCGCACGTGTGTACTGTAGATAATAAAAAACACTGAAATAGAGAAAGAACTGTATTTGTCTTCATTTACAAAGTATTGTGTAACGTACCACATTCCTCTCTTTTTATTAATGCTATTCACTATTTCTATGCCTTTCTTTCTGGTTCTCCTGTTTGTTCTCCCTTTTTGCATTTTGATCCTTCACAGATAACTCACTTTTCCTTTCTGTTCCCCTAACAATCCACTCTGACTTATCTTACTAGAGTTACAATAGCAGAGGTGTAGACTAATATACACACCTGATGACACATCTGACACCTGATCTCTAGAAAGCCACAATCTAAAAAACACACTCCTTAAGTAGCAGATGTCCTGAGGTATAACAGCTAGTGGATCTCACTACTGTGAAACTAGTTAAATCTTAGCTACATGGTAAAACCATAGCTTTGCGCAACCACATTAAGTGAGTGACTTCTCTTTGCTGTAGGTACCTTCTGCAGCTTTCCCATGGCCTAGTATTGGGTATTCTACTGTGTTAAGCACCCACTCACCTTCCAGTGGTCTTTCCCATACTCCTGGAAACCTTGTTTCTTCTCTCTACCCTTCACCGTTTCTTCTTTTGCTCCATTGTGCAGTAACATTCTAATGTAACAGAGTCAGACTTTTTGCTAATAGTTATACTTTTCATTACATTGAACTTGACAGCATTTCACCTGTGCTGAACAGGCATTCTATTTTCTGCCTATGCACAGATTGACTGTAGTTAGTATAGGAGACAAGGCCAACTTTGCTCCTTCTGCCATCTTCCCTAGCCATTCCACTTCTTTAGCTAAATAGTGAGTTGTTGTTGCTCCTCTTCTGTCATATTCTCATGTCTCTTAAAAGTACCACTTCAATTTACCAAGACACTACTTGTAATTTCTGCTATTTCTATAACAGCATTACATTGATACACTGTGCATACTGACTTAGTAATCACTTAGCATTCCTTCCTCTGACTAACTCTACCACTGACCACAACCATAACATCTCTGACATCTCATGATATCATTGCACTGATCATCACACTTTCTCATGAAATCTGTGTAACAGTTTGCCCAAATAAGAAGACCTATCCTGTTCATTCCTGTTCTTTTCATCAGAATGAGTCTTTAAACAACTGCCAACAAAATTCCTTCTGGTTGAACTGGGTTGTAAGAGTGAAGGAAAAGGCTCAAATACGTGCATTCTACTCTTAAAGCTGCTAAGATTCTATTCCTTGATATCTCAATCTGTTATCTGCTTCCAATTCACTTAGTTTTCCTAAGTCAGCAAACGTCCCCTTCCTCGTATATACCTTACACATTTTATCAAAACACCTTTCCTATCCTACAAATACATATAAACATTTCATAAACATTACAATTCACTTAATAGTCTTCTATGTGACTGTCTCAGAAACTTAAAACTTTCTCACCCACACCCATCTCAGTCCTAGAAATCACCTAGAGTAACCTGGTCCACAGATCTTCCAGTACGCACCTCTCAGAAGGAGTACAGGGAGGGACATGTGAAAACTTGGGATAGCATACCCTTAACATTTTATCCAGACAATTGATAAAACTTCAGCACATTTGAGGATGTATCACATCTCAGTCTTTCTAACCTTCTACTTGCAGGCACATATTTTAGAATTGAAACACAATCATACCTGTCTACACCAGTCATTTTTAACCCCTTAAACAAACAATATCCACCCCCTTAGACAATTTAATTTTCATTCTGCCTATATCATTACCCTCAAAATCACCCCTCACATCTCATCCTTTTTTCTCAGCATCAGCCTACCTATTTCCCTACTATCCCATCCAGTCAAAAAAATAACCAGACCCCTATAATACCTAAATGTTCCATATATACTATACCACTGACCATACTTTTATATATTCTGCTATTAGAAACTAAAGCTGGACTCACTTTTGTCATGCACATCCCTCCTAAGGGATTCACAAACAGCACCAAATCAATTATTACTATCACTTACTCAACAATGGAAGTATTGAAAATAAATTATAACAACTTAACTTGTTTCCCTCCAACCACAACCAAGACATCATGACCATAACCAAATAAATCATTAATCAGAATTATACCCTTAAACTTTCCAACCACAGTAATACCGTCATTGCATGCCCTGATAAAATGCAAAGTGGAGAAACACTTTTCTGGATAGAAAAACAATCTTAAAGGTTCTCTGAAAGCACAAAACTCATCACTGATTGACTTTTATCCAAAACAGGTTATACATCCAACTTAAACTCATCTAGACATACCTCCTATTTCCTAGCAATTGTGAAAAATTCTAGTTTTTTATTATTCAAATTCTGCATCAAACCAAGCCTAGTGAAAACATTATCATTCGAGGGATTTCAAAATGATTTTTTCTTTTAATTGGTAATTTGTGGTCCGCACAAATCACCAATGCAAGACTTTCTTGTTAATGAGGACTCACCCAACTAGTAAAAGAGCTCTCCAGACCCATCTTTAAGTCAAGAAATGTTAGCCCACTTCACCTTTTAACCACTATCTCACCTCTTAACATCGCTAACCTATCAATTCTTCCACTGTCTGTAAGTGATCACTGCATCATGCCTTTACAGCTCTAAACGCACCTCTAATAACACCTCAAAAAAAGGCCACATTCTACTGCAAAACTGGAACAAACATAACCACCAATGACCTGGCCAAATCTGGTACTGATTGGTTCTTCCACCCTTCTAGTAATGATTCCAAACTTACAGCCGTTACACTAACCAACCTATAACTTCAACTCAAAACTAAACACTTTCCCAAAGTCAAGCATCTTCTTATGTCTAGATAGAAAGAGTGAACTACTACGGAGTTACTTGCATTGTTCCTACTTAAGAGACTCAGACTCGCAGAATAGAATAGTCAGCTTTCCATTCAAAACAAAATGATACACATTTCACTTAAAAAACCTAGCAAAAAGAGCCACAAGACAACGGAAAGTAAGACCCTCCAATCCATTCAGAATTCTCACATGTCTAACCAGAAGCAGTTTTAAAGACTAGTTAATCAGATCATAGGACTTACCCAGAAATAGAAGACAACCTATGTAAATTTCACACTTGCATACTTTCTCAAAGAATTCTCCCAACCCTTTCCTCCCCTTCCACTTACCAGTTTCACCCACCCCAAACCTACATTCCCTTAACTTACTCTGCCATTTTCTTTCAAGGCTATAAAAACAAAAATTGCTGACAAATGCATCATCGTAATCCCCAGTGATGCTCCCACTGGATCACATAACTTTCACTTTTGGTTTATTTTCTTCTGCAATGATCACCTTCTACTCCTACTAAAATGCTTCATAAGGACTGCCTAACTTATAATATCTGTCCAGACAACTAGAACATGTTATATTTAAACCCATTCCAAGGGTGCCTATACCAAACAGTACTAATGACTTCAGGCAAATTCTCATCCATTGTTGGGCCCATCACTAAATACTTTGGTATGTCCAAATGCAAGCATATTGCACAAATGGTAAGACTCCAGAGATTTCTAACAAAAAAAAAAAAAAAGATTAAAGTGCTTAAATCTTTCAACTATCTTGGTAGATTAGCATGACTCTCCTTCTGTTCAGTACCTTACCAGCTACTCTAAGATAATTTGTGTGGGAGTGTGTGTGTGTGTGTGTGTGTGTGTGTGTGTGTGTGTGTGTGTGTGTGTGTGTGTGTGTGTGTGTGTGTGTGTGTGTGTGTGTGTGGGGGTGTCTCTCTCTCTCTTTCACTTTTCAATCCACAAAATATCCAGTCCTATTGGACCTCCTATATTTTTGCAAAGCCAGTGGCTTTAGATACATCCAAATTGCTGATCTAAAGCTACATCAGTGGATAATCAAGACTTTGTGAAGGGATATATTCCTGGCTCAATGCATTGATAGCCTATAGAATGAGCTGATGCTAGAGGTGAAACAAAGTACTTCTTTGGCTACCTTTAAGGCTGGTGTTGATGACTGGATGGGTCAGCACAAATTTATACCAGGGTTATCATGTATGGCCCTGCACAATTTTGGATGTAAACACTATTAAGTGCATGAGAAGGGTAGTAAGAAATGTAAGTGTATTTACTAAATGATGCATATGGCTAGGCACCTTCTCGTTCCTTTGGTTACATGCCCATAGTTGTTGCTGTGTTGTATATGAGATGTTTAATTCTAATTAAAAATAGAATTATTTCTTCATTTTTTAAAATATGTTGAGTCTGAAGAAGTCTGGATCTTAGATGTAATTTCTTCCATATAATATGTTGGTGCTACAAGCTGGTAATAAAGTATGATACACTTTTTCCAAATGCAGGTGCATGATATTTTTAGGATCATAAGATCATAGGAAATACAAGGCAAGTTAGTCAAAAGGCCATTTACATCTTGACAATACTCAGCTTGTGCTGGAACCCCTTCACAAGAGGAGCAAAATATTTGGGTAGGTACTCATCCACTCAATCAGGTTTAATTTCAAGGATGCTAGAGTGTCACTTTGTTTAGCTTGCAGGGGGATATCTATTCCAGAGGTGGCCTAATCAATGGGTAACTAATATGTCTCTCCAGTATGTTTTATTTATATGTTGTTGGGCATTTAAGTCCATAGTTCTGGTATTAAAGGAGCCATCTAACTTGTGAAGATATAGGAGATCAAGGAATATGGAGTCCATAATTACAGGCTTAGATCACCCCACAAGAGCCTTTAAGAAACCAAGTAAAGTGACTGTACATGAGTCCTTTCCTGCTATCTCAGAGACTTTAAATCAGGCAGTCTTCTTGGTTAGGGATCTCTGAGTCTTTTTCAGTTGGTTAGTATGTCTAAATAAAGTGCATGTTAAAGAGTGCAATACACTCAATAGCTGGTCAAATTAGGGTTGCACACAAAGTGGCGATAACTTCTTTTGACCTGCATGATATGTCTTTAGATATCTGATGTGCTAGACTGAAGGATTTTCTGACTATTGTTGCTACATGCTGGTTTAAGTAGATAGAAATTTCAACCCAGGTTCCACAATATCTACATTATCACATTGGAGTAGGGTATTGGATAGACTCTGTACTGAAGGAGAGACTGAGTTATCGAATGCAACAGTACTATATATTTTCACATTTAATTTTAGCCCTTTTTCTGTACACCGATTCTTCATAATTTGTAGTTGCTATAAGAATGGACATCAGAGGGAGTTTTAACAGTAATGCCCTGTTTGCAATCATCTGCAAACTTAGTTAACCAAAGATGCTGACCGCTGGTCTGAAGACCAGAGGAATAGTTGCCAAAAAGGAGGAGTCCCATTCATGCACCCTGGGACACATCACTAGTTACTTTCAGAATTTCTGAGGAGATGCCTGCCACCTTAATTTTGTTTGGTCTATCTTTTACCTAGTTGGTTATCTACCTTGCCACTTGTGAATCTACTTTTAAGGCACTTATCTTTATTAATGCTGCTAGAATGGAGTATAATGTCTAATGGTTTGCCTTAATTTGGGTAAATCATGTGAACAGAATGAGTGCTGTCTACAGAATGGGTGTACTTTTTGAAGAAGGTGACTAAGTTAAGTAGGAACGATCACCCTTTGACTAAGCCAAAGTGATGTGGATCTAGTCTGATAAGATTTTTAATATTTTTGTTTATGCAAATAGATATTAAGTGTTCCTTGACCTTGCAAATCAGACTAGTCAGTCTATTGGGTCTATAGTTTCTTGGATCCTTGTTTGGGCTGCCCCAACATGGGGGCATTACAACTGCAGTTTGCCATACCATGGGGACAAATCCTATAGTTAAGATAAGGTTAAACAATTTATGGAGCGGCTCTGTAAGGGTACGTTTAGCACTCTTTGTTAATTTTGTTGTAACCAATGCATATTATATCTTATTTGTGCTTAATACTAGAGGTCATGGGGTCATCATAAAGTTTTTTTCTAATATATATTTTTTCAACTCTCAGCTATTTCTCAAATAACAAGAAATACACAAGTGGGTTAATTGTTTTATGACAGTATAATTTTACAAATAGACAGGCAAACCTCAATGCTGGCAAAGAAATGCATTTTAATTGATCAATGTTTTTTTCTTTGTTGATCAGAATAGTTCAGCTGGGCATAACCAATTTTTAATATACGCTAATGAAGAAAAGATCAATGTAGAATCAAATAATTTGACACAATTAACACATGAAAAACAGTGAAAGCATATCACAGCCAGTAACTTTGCACAAAACAGAAGACTACATTAGACTATACATGCAGTATATAAGGTAGCTACTTTCTATAAGTTTAGGATCAGTAGATAACAGAGTAATATTTATGGTACATATAAAACCGAAAATATATAGAATAGACAAGAAAGTATCAGAATTAAATCTGAAAATAAGTACTTACAGAAAGCAGTTTGATAGATATGAAATTTGTGAAAGATTAGAACAATGCACTATGCAACAGGTCTATGTAAAATGAAGGAAATAAATATGTTTCAGGTCAGAGCATAGTTACAGTGATGCATTCAGAATTTAGATACCATGTTAGGAAAGGTTGCTGGGTTGGGATGAAGAAAGTACTCTTAATAATTATTTGTCAGTGCAGTTTACCAAAGTTTTAGAAAGAAGGGGCAGTCAGACAACAGATTTAAAGTCAGAGTACCAGCTACTCTCAATGACGTCATGGAACAGCTACACAAATCCTGTATGTTGTACTTGTCAAGACAGTAATCCTTCCTTGCTAATATAATGCTCAGAATGCAAAGCTGAACAACATAATATAGCAGGAAAGAAAAAAATGAACCCATTTGTTGCATGGCAAGAAAATCCCTACTGACAATGCAATTCCCTAGAATGCAGACAAGCTGCTTTATCAAGTTAATTTGTTTCTCTGACGTACTTTGAAGTTCAAGAGATTCTGACAGTGGAGCTCTCACCAGGCTAACGTCTCTTATCAGCATATTATTGTAATTAACTTAGCTCCACCATCATGCTTAATGACTTTGATATCTTTATGAATAACAGTAAACCCTGATGGTAGAGCACAGCATAACAGGGGACATCTTTACATAATTTTTACACAGATGTTCTCTGCTGTTCTGTGTTAGTCTGTCGTGTAACACAGCACAGCACAGTACAGCAGCCATTGTTCTTGTGGTGGGGTATGAATGATTAGGATATCACAACACACTGGTCACCACTGTATGCAATGTGTTGTAGTGTGCAATTTATAAAGAACTGGTGATGTTTGTACTCTACCATTAAGCACCGTATCTATGTCTCTGAAACATGAGCCTGAAAGCAAGTATACAGTGCATAGCACAGAGAGAGCTTATACACCTCTGTATACTGTGTGCCTTTCAATGCCAGGGACAGTCTTTATCTTTATTGCTTAAACCAAAAATATCTGCCACTAGATATTCTGTGGGGAAAAAAGGAGAAATGTTATTAATTAGTGAGTATCTTTCAGAGGATGCAGATGTGTGCTTTCTTTTAACTTGGTCATTACCTGAGGATATTTATTTCTTAAAGATGGTGAACTTGAAAAAATGACCATAATTGAGCCAAGCAATATCTTCAATTAAAATAAGGTATTGTGACTATTTTAAGGCTGAGCAACCTCACTTTACAGGATTAAGGATATCATTCCTGAGACAGCGAAAAAATCTGATACACAACCATAAGCATTAAAAAACAAAACAAAGCAAGCAGACAAAAAAAAATTGGAAGGATAAGTGGAGTGTGCAGGAGCTTTCGGATATGTTTAAGGAGATGCAAGCAGTGAGACTGGTCATAGACTTCAGATGATGTCAGTCCAAAGGTGATGTAAGACCTCTTCTCGTGTCTTTAAGGTAAAAAGAGTCTGCTACTGCATGACAAGTGTTAAGGGTGTAAAGAATACATATCAGGTAGTACTCATTTATATTGTGAGTGTACAGGTATACAGACATTGTGGGCTGGGGTATGTAGGAAGAAGAATGTCACTGCTGGACAGATGTTAGAATATGTGGTGAGTTGGGAGGAGGAAGTACGGCAAAGGGAGCAGAAAGGAGAGTAGATGTTGACTGCAGGATGAGGGAATTTCAGAACAGCAATCTTATAAGTATTTCTAATTTATTTATCCATATTGTATTTGCATAAGCAAGCTCAAAGCTAAAAAATGAAAGGCATCAGATTCGCACAAATGCAAAACCAGTCTAGTTTTCTGAAATGTGAAAAACACAGCGTCAGAAAAAAATACATTAATTTAAAAAAAAAAGGGACAGAATTTGAAAACAATTTGTTATTTTTTTCCTAATAAAAAGGGTTTTGTAACTTACAGTGATAAACTTCAGTTTCAGGTCTGACAGTTACATGTGGACAATAGGAAATGAAACAAGAAAAGACATTTATATAGACTTTTTGGGCTGTTTTTGTACAATCTTCCACCTACCATCAGCTTTCCCACTGACCACCCTAATAATCTATTCATTCCCCTGGGGGAAGCTATTTAGCTCATTTATTCATGTAAGGATTGGACTACACAGGAGTATAACCATCCTATGCTTGTATTGATATTTTTGTTTAGGTACAACCAGTTCCCAAGAGATTGACAAGCAATGGACTTGGGGATAAGTGCATCTGCCTCTATAAGCAGCTATCAAGAACCCCATTCCCCTTGGAGACAGTATATTGGTATGACCATTGTTCCCCAATGGTGATTCTACCACCAAAGATGTGCCCCAGACATGCCCCAAATAGTCCATTCCATTAAGGACGCTAGCGGGCAATGCCATTCCATTCCTTTCCTGTTCCACAGCTAAGACTGCTACCACAGCTGCATTCACTTCGGTTGTACATAGGATTCCTTCCCTTTATGCCATTGACCTGAGTAAAAAGAAATTACATAGGGAATTGTCACATTACAGAAATGACTGCCAGAGTGACTGGAAGACAAAGCAGAAAAACTAATTTGTTTAATAAATTAAAAAACAATGAAGGTCTTTAACATTTATGCTGCAAGTTATAAAATGCTGTGTTTAGTGATTGCATTCAAACTTCATCTGTAAGTTACTTGAATACAGAGGGAAGTTAGTACTGAGAGGGAAACTGAGAATGTTGTTAATGATTAGTAAACAAACAATCTTTTGAACCTGTAATATGTAAATCTTCTGATATAAAACCATCACAGTCCACAGATGGGGCGGAAAGCAATGGAAGTGAAGGCTAAAAGAAAACACAAAAATAAAAGCAGGTGCCAAGGATAGCAGAAAATCTAACAATGTTGCCAATGTAGTAAGTGTTTTTTACAGGGGAGCAATACTTTAAAAAGTATTTTATTCCTACAAATTGTATTAGTAGTGTTGACTTATTTTTGAATACTAAGCAGCTCTGAAGGAACATGAATTTAAAGTTGTATTTTCTGATAGCACATTTATAAAGATACTGTATAGTTCAAAAACACATCAATATTTTGCCTTCCCCATTGCATCCTGTTATAGTGACATTTGGAAAGGCAAGTTAAGAAAATAATGAACACTTTCAAAATGAGCATTATTGTTTCCTACAAGAAGCATTACAAAAAGATTATATCACAACACAGTTGGGTGCATACCTCTCAATCTCTTAGTGCAATAATCTGGACAGAGCCAAAAATAATGGGGGGCAAAGGCACAAAAATTGGGAGAGATTTTTTTAAATAGTGCTCTTATAAACTTAGAAATTTCTAGAACAACAACATTTTTATTTGCTTGCATTTTCTGTTTATGAGATCTGAAAATCAAATGTATATCATTTAGTGACTTCAGTCCTCAGTGATTTGCCAGAAAACTATACATTTTATAAGGAGCATGCCAAAAATATGAGGCAAAAATCTGGACAGTTGAGATATATGGTTAGGTGCCTATTTGAAGGACGAAAAAAACAGTCATACCACCTATATAACTTTTCCCCAACAATGCAAAGCTATTTAGTAATTCCACATAGAAGACCAGTTGTATCAGCTATTTATTGAATTTCTAAACCCATGTTACTGTTCTTGGACATGAAATTCAGACCACTAAACTCACATATAAAAATTTAAGGGTACTAGATACTGCAAACGTTTTTCATATACTTGATAACATCTGGGTAGGTATTGTTTGGAGCAAAGTAAATCTTAACAGCAATAAATATACACCTATCCAGGCGGAACGTAGGAATGAAAGCCATAATCTATCATCTCAAAAGGTTAGGTTTTGGAATAAAAGAGAAAACAATCTGTTACAAAGCCTAAACAGTTATTCATAAAAGAACAAAAACATTTCTCTCATGCACAGCAACTGTACATACCAGATACAAAGAAAATAAATGATTGTCACTGTGACATCAACTTACTCTCGTAATTGGATAATGAGAAATATATTACAGGAAAAAACACTTTTGAAACAGCTGACAACTTGGTTTATGGTGCAGGCATCTGGATGACATACTAGTGATATTTATTTTATTTATTTTTATTTACTTTACATTTGTTAACAGGGGGAGTCCAACTGGACACAGGTCCATTTTCAGTGGAGGCCTGGGGAGAAAAGCTCCACATAACACTAAGAATGAATACATATAGGCATACATAAGCAAGCATTAACATTTTCTAGGTAGTTGCTCCACATAACACAAAGAATGAATACATCCAAGAATACAAATAGGCATACATAAGCAAGCATTAACAATTTCTAGGTAGTTGCAACGGTGAATGATGCATGAAGAAAAGCTTGAGTTACACTTTTTTTTTACTAGAAGGTTGCTCTTTCTGTTCAGAACTTTACATTAGTTACACATGTCTACCGGTACTGTAAAGGACTTATGATTGGAATAGTTGGATCATGACAGATTCCTAGCAACAGTGCAGAGTGTGGATTAACCTGGGGAGTAGCATGAGCAAAGCCAGTTATTTAAGTAATGGGTTTTGAGGAGTTTTTTTTTTTAAATTGGAGATGGGAGGTGATAGAAGTTAACTGGATTGGGAGTCAATTCCAGATGTTGACAATAGAGCAGGCAAAGAGAGATTTCCCAGCTTCATTTGTATGTTTGATGACACTGATTAGGTTTTGATTATTCGATCTTAAGGCTCTAGTGGTGGTATAGTGATGAATTAAGTGCTGAAGGGCCGGGGTTTTTTTTGGAAGGTAGTAGAGTTTGTGAGCTATTAAAGAGTTGGTTGAGTAGGAGTAGCTGAGGTAGTTCAAGCCAATTTAGTTGCTTGAGGACAAGGCAGTGATGGGATCTATGAGTGGCATCTGTGGCAAACTTGGCAATCTTGTTGTAACAAGATTCCATTTTGTTTAGTTCGCTGTAGCGAAGTTTGGTAAAGATAGGGGAGGCATAAAGGAGAATAGATAGGAGGTGAGTCCTTGCAATAGTGGCTTTGGTATGTGTGGTGATGAACTGTTTGTTCCTATAAAGGCGACCAAGTTTTTTGTTAACTTTCTTTATAGTTTGGGCTAAGTGTATGTCGAATTTCAGATTATTGTCAATTTCAACACCTAGCTGTTTAGTGTGTGTGGTTGGGTTGATCTTTATGTTGTCTTTAGATGTAATGGTAAAGTCGTTGTTTAGAGGGTGAGATTTTCCAGGACTGAAGAGAATGAGTTTTGTCCTTTTGGGATTAAGAATACATTTGATGTTAGTGAACCATGATTCTTCAAGGGTAAAGTTGTTTTGAGTTATGGTTTTATGCTCCTTTAGGGTGGGGGCTGCAGATATAATTGTGGTGTCATATGTATATTGCACCACTGAGGCTGAGGGTGAGGCTGAGGCAGTCTGATTAGTAAAAAGTGAGAACAGCAAAGGACTGGGGATAGACCCTTGAGGGATGCCTATGGCTACTGGTAGTAGTGGGGACAGTTGGCCTTGCCATAGGACAGCTTGTTGATGGTCTGATAAATAGTTACTGAACCATGATATGGTGGAGGAGCTTATGTTAAGGATAGATAGAGTCTCCAGGAGTATAGTATGGCTAACCATATCAAAGGCTTTGGATAAGTCTAAGAATATGGAGGATACAAATAGTCCTTTGTTTCTATGATGATTGACGGTGTTAGTGAAAGAGAGTAGTTCTGTGGTGATGCTATGGGAAGGTTTAAAGCCGTGCTGATATTTGGATAGTAGGTCATTTTGTAGAAGGAACTGCATGAGTTGATAATGAATACCTTTTTCCAATATTTTTGATAGAGGAGATAGAATAGCGATGGGACGATAGTTGGTTAGCTCAAGGGATTTACCTCTTTTGTGCAGTGGTATAATATGTGATATTTTCCATGAGTGATGTACTTTACATTCTGATATTGACCTATTTATTAGGATGGACACTGGGTAGGCTATTGCTTCAAAAAGTCTGCTGGCAGATTATCAGCTGCCAGTGTGGTTGGCTTACATGTTTTGAGGAGATTAGCAATTGTTTTTGTAGAGACTGGGTGCAGGGAAAAGCTGGAGGGGTATTTCTGTGTGTTGGGATGGGTTGGGATGTTTATTGAACTGGGGGGTACCAGTACTATTTTGGGTGTTGGCTAGGGTTTGGACTGTTTCTGTAAAAAAAATATATATTAAATTGGGTGGGAGTGTTTTCATGGTTGTTTGGTAGTATAGGGGATGGAATGGTGGATCTTACTGAGTGAAGTAAAGTATTTATTGTGGCCAAAAATGTATGTGGGTTATGAGCATATTTTTCTTGTATGGATTTGTAGTAATTAGATTTGTCAACTTTGATTTGTGTTTTGGCTTTGTTCTGGAGTTCTTGATAGTGTTGTCTCAAGGTGGTAGTTTTGTTTTTGAGAAACTGTAGCCAGACTTTGTCCCTTTCTTTCATTAATGTTTTGGTATCTGTAGTTAGCCATGGAGCATAGTTAGTTTTGATTCTAATGGTTCTAGATGATGCATGATAGTTTAAGATGTTTAGGAAAGAAGAGTTGAAGTACTCCTCAGCTTTGTCTAGAGTTAGTTGTTTTAGTGGAGTCCAATTACAGCATTTTAGTGCATTGTTTAATTCAGTAGTTCTAAAGGACTTTTTGTTACATATTACTCTGAGGATGGGATAGTGAATATGGTTGGATCGGTGCCTGATTAGGTAAGTTACTTGATGGTTGCTCAGACTTTCAGGAAGATAGCCTGACTGCTCTGCAAGACTGCGGTCAGATAGCAAAATCCAGTCTAGGATGGACTGGCGATTGGATGTTTTGTCGATTCTAGTGGGAGCAGATATAATTTGGGTGAACCCATGGAGGTTAATGTAGGTAGTGGGGGTTTGGCTTGTGCAGTCAGCCCAGTCAATATTAAAATCACCTAATAGTATGGTTTCTTGTGGGAGAGAGGTTGACATGCAGTTTAGAAGGCTTTCCAATATAGTGGTATTATTGCCTGGTGGGATATAATCCCCTGCAATAATTATATACACTCAAATTGTTCAATTTTGAGGTGATCTTGGAATAGTATTGCTACACCTCCCCCCTTTTTCCCAATTCTGTCACTAAGTATAATGTTATATCCAGGAGGTGTAATTTCATTGTTATGGTTTTCTGGTTTAAACCAAGTTTTTGTTAGTACAGCAACTTCTGGTTTGTATAGAACTAGGAGGGTGTGGAGGTTATGGGTTTTGTTAAGTATGCTTCTAGCATTCATGTTCAAAAGGAGGAGAGAGGAGGCAGGCCTTAGATAAAGAGGATTTGCCTATTTAAGTTTGAGTTAGTAGACATATTGGGCCCTGGATTAGGGTGAATGTCCCCACAGCAAGTGAGTTTTTGGAGAAGGTATAGATAGAGTTTGGTTAGTTTGTGAAACATTTTAGTTTGTTTTAGGGAATAATAAGGATTGATTTTGTAGGTTGGGTTATTATGTAGGTAGGAACAAAATTGGGAGGAGGTGAGGTCGCAAAGTGATATAGGGAAATGCCTTAGTTTTAAGGGACGGGTTAGGGGTTCTGTCTGCCATGGTGGGGTGGGTGGTGACATATAGTTGTGAGTGGTAGGAGGTAACAATAGACAGCAAGAGGAGTGACAGGTTAGTTAGTGTGTAAGGTATTAGTTTTGGTATCAGGAATGGAAAGGTAACCTACAACATGAGCAATGCTTCAACAATATAGAAATGAATGCTGTAAAGACCTAAGTTTTACAAGTTGCATAATTAACAGAGATATTTCTATAAGTATTAATGAAGATGGAATACAACATTCAAATATTTATAGGAAACTGACGGCCAGGAATACAGTGCTGTTTTATACAACTTGTCCTCCAAAGCACATAACAAAGAAATCCCACTTTCACAGTTTCTATGCATCTGGAGAATAATTTGTTGAAGCAAGCCCATTTCTTGAGGAGTCTGTCAGGTATTAGGGAGGAGTGACAGTTTTGCCAGCTCTCCTATCCCTAGTGGACATGTAAACTTACAACTAAAGGACAACCTGTGATTGATGATTGCCAATAAGATTAGTCCAAAGGCATGGAAGCATGTAATGTGCATTTGAAATTAAGTTGACAGTGGGTAAAATATTCCAGAAAATCCTTCCACTATGATCAGGATGGCAGTGAACAGGGATGCCATATTCTCCTCTCCAGTTTATTTGAAAATGTACACTAAGGATTTTTCTCTCAGTTTAATTTCTTCAAGTTGTTTGTGTTTTTAATATCATGATGAGAATAGACCCCATTCCTAAGTTAAAGTATGATTAAAGTTCCTGAAATTAATATTGTTTCAATCTTTGATGTTAGCCAAAAATGTCTTTGCAGCACCCACAACATGCCCAGAAATGACTCCTTCTGCAATTCTTACATAGTTAAGTGTATTGGTAACATATCTAAATAACACTGTAAATTCTTTTTTATGAGACCTGTTGCCCCAACTCCTATTGGAACTGCCAGGGTATCCATCTTCCACATTGCCTTTATTTCTGCCTGCAAATCCTGGTGTTTTATGATTTTGTGTCTCTGGCTGTACATCAGACATTGTAATTAATGGGTGTAGCAGCTTCAATGATTAATGTTACTTTTGTCTTCTTTTCATGAACTACAATAGCTGGTTTCTCACATTTATCTTTTGAACTATTAGTTATGGGTGATCCCATGTGATATAAACTTCATCATTCTCTATAATGCTTTGTGGTCCATGTTTCCAATATGTTTCAGCTACATTAGTATTGTAATGTTTGCACATTCACCAATGCAACAGTCTTTCCACATTATTATGCCTTTCAGTATACTGGCCTCTCTCATCAATGTATCATGGCCAGCAACAAGATGTGCAACTGTTTCGCATTCTGTTTTCAAAACATGCATTTGTCTCTTTCTCTCTCATGCTCAATGGACTTTCTGAACCAACATGTACATAGTCCAATATCCTAGGCTGCCAATATTAACATTTCATCTTTTGGTTTAAATTCACTTCTTCTTAGCCATTCCTGTGTCAGATCCTAATCAATATGAGGTTGCTCCAGGAGTTTTCTGGACTTGCAACTACATTTATGCCTTCTCCACATTTTTTGCCTTCTCATCTGAGCCTTCTCCTTATATTCTTTCTTTTGTTTTTTGGCACATCCGGTTGCTGCCTGATTTTTGTCTATTTCTGGTTTGATTTCCATTCCCGCTTGATGCCGATATGCTTCTGCTAAATTAAGCAGGGAAGTTATCTTAGACTTATTTTCCTCATGTTTCAAAACGTTCATTATGTTTGGGTCTTGTGAGGTCAGCAAATATGTATGCAGTCCCATGATTGCAGAGCTGTACATGTAATCATTTATGAGGAGACCCATGCCTCCTTCAGAATGAAGACTATATGATCTTGATATCCACTGTTTTTTTATATATCATTTGATAAGCTTGAATCATTGTTCTTGTTTTCCTGTTCAACTGATCTAATATCTTTTGGGCCCAGTCAGTCACCCCAGAACTATAAGTTAGAACAGGAAGAACAAATTGATTTATAGCTTGGACATTATTGTTAGATGTCAGGTCTGTTTTCAGCATTAGTTTTAGTCTTCTAAAATATTCCTTACTGAGTTTTGTTCTCATTTGTTTATGTTTTATTGTTAGTCCTTCATTGGTTCCCAAATAATTGTACACTACCTCCTGCTCAAGTTCCTTTATAAAACATTCCTGTTTCAGACTGATAGTTTATTTGTGCTGCAGCTTTCCTGCTTTAAAAGTTACTTTTGCATATTTATCAAAATCAAATGGTATTCTTATATCATCTAAGAAAGTTGTGACCACTTCCAGTTGTGCTTTCAGCTCCTCTTCTGATGAACAATACAATTTTAAATCATCCACAAAAAGAGGATGGGAAGTCTTTACATGTTGTTTTCTGGAAGCCGAATTGTTACCATGACCTAATCTGTTAAGTAGACAGTTTAATGGGTTAAGGTCAATACAAAAGAACAATGGTAACAAAAAAGCACCCTGGAATACTCTCCCCCACTGAAGTTTTAGAATTTGTATCCCTGGGATAAAAATTTGTCCTTTTTCATGGTTTAGCTGCAAAGTGGTTTGCCACTGTTTCTTGGTCACTGTAATGTAATTGATCAGTCTTATATATTTGTAAGCACTCTGTTATCCATGAATGTGAGGTGCTGTCAAATACTTTTTTTGTAGTGTATCCATGCAATACTTAGATTCTTTCCCTTTTTACAATTCTCCATTATGAATTTATTTAATGACAAATTATCCTTTGTTCTGTATGACTTTCTTTTGTAACCCTTTTGTTCTACTGCCATGATTGAGTTTTCTTCGAAATGACTATAAACTGTCAGCATCAATTCCAGTGTATAGTTTATATATTGTCAGAAGGCAGGTTATTGGCCTATAATTTTTAGGATAACTTGCAGGCTGACTCTTAAGGAGGAGCATCATTTTCCTTTTATTAACCAAGTTGGTGTCTGTTTAGGGCATGCGTATAAGTAGTTCTTACTCAGGGCTAAATCTTCATGCAAAGATGTTAATACTTTTAACCAGAAGTTAGGTATTGCATGTTGGCCTGGGGTTTTCTATTTAGGAGCTTTTCTTAAATTTGTTTTGATTTCTCTGGCCATTTACTTCATCCCATTTCATAACCTGTACATTTGAGCTATCTACTGTTCCTTTTACTTCTTCTATCCATTCAGCATCTTAATTATGTTCCCACAGGATGTCTATAGATATTTCTTCAATATATGTCTATTTCTTCTTTTTTTGGTGGTATTTCTATTGCTTTTGCTTTGGTTTAAAATTCTCTATAAATTTTTATGAATCATCAATGAATTGCTTATTTTGTACTTATCCTTTAATTTATCTACACATCTTCTAAGCTTTTTCTTGCTGTGCTGATATCTTTAGCTTATTATTTGCAGTAGTGTACGATAGATCCTGGTCTGTTCTAATGCTGCACATTGATTTTATCATGTCTATCTTTCTAAGTATTTTTGTTGATCTGTTCCCTCTTCTTTACTCTTCTGACGGTGATGCTTCTTGTCTTAACTGCTTCATAGTTGTCTATATTCAATACTTCCATGATGACATTTAATTTCTTTCCTTTCTTTCCCTTATTGCCTTATATTTTTGTGGCAAGACTTTATATGTTATTTATTTAGCTGCACAGTAATACATCCTATTTACTTCTGTTATGTCGCATGAATTTCTATTAATATTCTTGATTAATGTGTTCATTTGTTATATCAAACTTCTAACATTTTGGGTCTTACTGACTTTCTGCAACCTAATTCTTTCATCAGTCTTAATATGACTGTCCATCTCTATTAAATCAAGTAACTCTTCCCTTAGATCATTTTCTTCAAAACTGAGGGCACATTCTTTGTTCCCTGTTTTCTGCAGGCATTCTACAGAAAGCTTCAGAGTATCTTCCTGTGACATACTGTCTTCAGTTACATCCTGTGTCACCTGTTGCTCTTTCATGCAGGAACTCATTAGCAGTGGTGGCTGGTGACTTCAAATTAAAGGGGGTCTGCAGGAGACAGCTGAATGGGTGGGGCCAATGGGAAGGGGTGTGACCAAGCTGAAAGGGATGGAGCTATGCTCAAAAAGACAAAAACTGGGACTTTAATTAAAACCATCATTATGAGAGTCCAATCAAGAGAAAATGAAGTATAGAAGTAAAAAATATTTCAATGCATTGGCTATATGATGGCTTACTTAATATCTAGATGGCAACAAAAAGGTTGTGAGGCATGAAAAAATAAATTACTTTTTAAATACATTACTGGAATGCCAGTCAAAATCAAGTATAAAACAACAAGCAGCACTCAACTCAAACCACTTCTCCTTACTCTGCAGTTCTAATTATAATTTATATTCAGCTTTATAAAAATGCCAAGTAACATGCTGAAAGTAGCAATCTCTGTGATAGCCCCTCTTGTAAAAATGTTTATTATCCAATAAGACCTGCTGCTGAGCCTGACAAAACTATTTACTTGTTTCATAGGGAAAACGTGATCAAAGTAAAAAAAATGAACAGCAAACAGGAAACAAACTGAAGATAAATTGCTTAAAGGATTAATGCACATGTCATGGACCACACATGATAGACTGGCATTCTGTTTAGTTTACAGGTAAAACCTGCAAATATGACTACAAATCTCCAACAAATGTAATGAGCTTCTGAAAATACTGTAATCCTGTCCTTTATTACAAATACTGTCATATGCATTTCAGTACCTAAGGCTTATATGTTATCTAGTTATGTAAATATTATCTGCATGACAACAACAAAAAGGCTTTCAATGTTGGTAATTCTTTAACAGTATGCTTATTAAAGTTTACTTGCATCTTACAGTCTCAGACAAGCTTAAATGATGGTCAATAAAGCATTGCTACTTAAATACAGAGCAACAGGCACTGCAACAACATGCATTTTCTGAATAAGAAGAAGCATAAATCAACAGTATAAAAATATGACAGAAAACCAGAACATTCTGCAAAATCAAGGACCGATGAGTACTTATGTCTACCTTGGATGGGGGGATACACTGCACACTTATACTGCATAGCTGCTCTTTGCCTTGCTTGGACACATCCATGGTCACTACGTGGGAGAGTGAGGTGCAACAAGTATGTCACAATTTGAAATGTCTCTGGCTGACAATGATGGCCCTGACACATTTATCATACCTCTCAGTCTCAGAGAAAGATATCTGGACAAAGCCATAAACAGAAGTGGGACAAAGGCACAAAAATAAGGACAATGTTTAAATATTGCTCTTATAAACTTAGAAAGATAATAGAATAGTAGATCTTACATTAGTATGAATTTTCTAAATGATATGAAATCTGAAACTCAAATGTCTGTCATTTTCTAACTTCAATCTTTAATGATTTTCCACTAATTTGCTAGAAAACCATAATTTTATGAAAAACGGACCAAAAATGTGATGCAAAAATATAAAATAGCCACACAATACAGCTGGAAGCCTGTCAAAGAAGGGGCACTTTTTTAATATTAGTGCTGATAACTTGATCAGCTGACAAAATAAGAGAATTTATATGCATTTATGAAATTGAAAGTAATCTATAACTGCGATCATTACAATTATTTATTAATTGTAAACTCTCCATGTTTTCTTCCAAATTTGCCATTTTGCAGAGGGGTTATTAGGCGGTGAGCAACATTTTGAGCAAAAATTGTGGACAGCTGAGAGGTTTGGATATACCTAGGTCTGTAAAATGATTTATTTGTGCATACCTCTCAACATCTTAATGCAGGAAATCTGGACAATGCCAAATATATTGGAGGAACATGCAAACAGTGTTAAAAATTACTCTTATATAAACTTAAGACAGTTGACAGAATAACAGGTCTTGCTTTAGCATGCATTTTTCTGAAGAGTATGAAGTATGAAACTCAATGTCTGTCACTATTTAGTGACTTCATTCCTAAATGATTTGCCAGAAAACCACACATTTTATGAGGAACAAACCAAAAACAAGAAGCAAAAATCTATTCATTCTGCAAAAATCTAGACAGTTAAGAGGTATAGTTCAGCTGGGGGCTGCTGAGTTTGCCGCCCTTCCACCCCTCACAAAATCATGGTCCAAAGGGGCCTCCCCCCTGCAGCTATTCCAATGTCCCATTACGTGGCTCTTTCACCCCATTTACCATAAATACTGAAATGTGCATACTGCTTTACTTCTATGATGATTTGGATTTCATTTAAAAATTGTATTTTACATTTTACAGCACAAATAGTAATAGACATCTGCTAAACAAAGCAATGCAGTCTCACAATGAAAATAGACTTAGCATTAAATCTTCTCTACCCTTGGAACTCACATTCATTGAAACAGCATTGAAACACACATTCAAAGAAAATACATCTGGCCAGTGGCAGATAAAGATGAACTTTGGGATGCTTTCAAATCATAGGCCCCTCGCACAGGAAACATACATGCATTCTTTGATACACCTTCCTGATTGCATTAAATTTTATTCCTTGTATAATACAGTACAGTTGTTAGAGGGCATTGTAAATTTGTTTTGAACATTTTTCCAGTAAACAATTAAACAAAATGCATGCACCAATAATGACAAAACTGCCCAATTCAGAACATATACATCATAAAACTCTACTCAAACTACTACAATCCACAAGTATCAGTAAATATGTACAAAACCTATGAATCTCTTCAGAAGTAAAAGTCATCTAAGAATTCCATATTAAAGAGATCTGTAACTAATGAAGAGGTTGCTGCTAGCAAACAACTTTATATTTCATTGTTTCATCCACAAATAAAGTGCCTGTTGCCCTTGAGGAATAAATTGCCTATGTTACATTTGAAAAATGATAAGTTAGTAATATTGCAATAGAGAATAGATAGCAAACTAATAACAGGTTCATCATTACTAGGTATCTCCATCAAAGAGGACATTCTCAGAACTGCAGCATCCAGCGGCTTTAAAAGTGCAACACAGTACTATATCAGCAATGCAGCTATGTACTGTGGGAGTAGAACCCACAGCCTTCTGCATCAAAAGCAAGTACACTGCCTGTTGTGGTATTAACAATGCAAGCAGACTTAGCATAAGCACTAAAACTTCTCTTCAAGCTCTCAGCTCCTTGTAAAATCCACTCAACACTCAGCTGTATCTCTCAACTTTGAAGCACAAGAAATCTGGAAAAAGCCAAAATTTATTGTGTGTGGGGGGGGCAAAATCCCATAAACTAGGAACACATTTTAAACATTGCTTATATAATCTTAGAAAGTTGCTAAAATTAAATGCTGTATTATCACCATGCATTTCATTGCCAAGTCTTAAACTCAGGACCCTGTGCACTACAGTCAGAGCAACATACTACTATGCCAAATCAGCTGCTTCTTGAAGGACAGGTAGACTAAAACTTCAATGGCTATCATTTAGTGAATTCAGTTCTCACCATAGCTCTCAAACTCTTAGCACAAAAAAATGGATAAAGCCAATAATGGGGGAACACAGCCCCAAAAATAGGGACACATTTCAAATATTAATCTTATAAACAGAAAATTGCTAGAATAAAAGCTTTTGTGTTTCCATGTACTTTCTGAAGAATATAAAGTCTGAAATTCAAATGTCTATCATTATTTAGTGAATTCAAAAGCCAGAAAAACACAGATTTTATGAGGAGCAGAACAGACAAAAATATGATCTTCTTATTTTGGCGACCCATTGTTCCATCATGATATGACATAACCCATGTTAGACTTTCTACACTAAATCCTTCACTTTGCAGGTATTCCATAACTTCAGCTTCTATTTGTTTAACTTCTACTCTCCTTTGCTTCATCTCTACATTCCCCCTTTGTGATCTTATTTTTTCTGTAATGAAATTTTCCATATCTGGGTGCCTTTGCCTGTATTTCTCTTCAAATATCTTTGGAGATGCTTTTTTATTGATTAGTTTGGCCTTTGTTTTTGCATAAATATTACACCATAGAAGCCATGGTGGTGCAGCGGTAGCATTGTTGCCTCACAGCAAGAGGTTCTCCTGTTCAATTCTCAGCTGGAGTGCCTTCGGTGTGGAGTCTGCATGTCCTCCCCTCGGTCGAGTGGCCTCCGAAAGACATGTGTGAATGGGTGTGCCTTCGCTGAAGGTTGGGTGTTGGGTTGGCAACTTGGCACCATAAAAATCTACTGCCAATCATTAGCAGACCGGAGTTCCACTGTGGTGACCCCTAACCGGGAAAAGACAAACAACAACATCAGATCTTTCTTCCTTTTCCCATGTCCATTTTCCTTTTTATATCTTTCAAAAATATGTAGGTTTTGTTGTTTATATTTTTGCACTTCCTCAGTTGCTTCTTTTTCTAGATGGCCCAAGGTTTCTTGGTCTATGTAGTGTTTTCATGAATCTGTTGTGTTAATTAACACAAATTTGCATTTGAAGCTTTTGACAGTGTTTCTTGTGCAAGTATTTTTCTTTCCTCTAATTTCTCACTTAATCCTTTTGAATATCTTCTATCTGGGAATTATGGGCTTCTTGCATAAAAGTAACAATACATAATTTCTTTCTTATCCACAATAGTCCACTATGTCATCTTTATGCCTCTTATTTTGGCCTGTCAGATTTGTGTTTTTTGTCGGCTGCTACTTCCCTTTACAACATGGGGACCATCCTTCCCCTGGGTCTGGCCTAGCCCCACTGCAGAATTGTTATTATGTCTTGAGGATTCTACACTGTCATTTTTTCCCATCCTGGCACCAGTGTACCTACCAGGATTGGGCCCTTTTTTATCTTGATCTTGCACACCCAGCTATCTTTTTTTTAATTTTAACCTACTTCTGTGCATGATATATTCTATATAAATTACAGTCTCTATATCAGTGTCATCTTGGTGAGATTTTGTAAAACCAGGGTCCACCTTGTGAAGGTACTCACCAAGACTTGAGGAGGAATGTTACTTTCCTTTGCTTACTGATTTTTCCAGTTAAGTATGGGGATGTGACCCTAGTCCAAAGATGTAAGTTGCACCAGTGTTGGGGAACAAGGAGTTGATAACAGAAGTGAGGCTCCAAGATACAGCTGGTGGCAGATGGCTTTGGTGGGAACCAAGACAATTAAAAAAAACGACAATTAAAAAAAACATAGTTTATGCTACAATGAAAGAGATACAATCCAGGGTTATGCAAAAGTGGGCATTAGGGATATAACATAAGAAAAATAAACTTAAAAAAGTACTGGTTATGGCTTAAAGTACATGTATAGGCAAGAAGGAAAAGAAAAGAAAAGTAAAGAAAAAAGAATGGGAAAAAAAACAGAAAAGTTGCAGCCAGTACTGGTGGCATAAAGGGTTAGAGATTTGCCTCCAGTTTTGGCAATCTGCATTTGTTTAGCATCTCATTTACTTGACAGGGGAGAAAAGGAGGCTGGGAATGCTCATCTTGGAGGGAATGGATGGAGCCAGTAATGGGTTGTTGCATTGCTGCAGTCTTTTGGAGGAAGGAGCTAGGCCCATGAGTTGAGGGCATATATGAGGGCAACCACGCTACCAACTGATAGTAGACTTCACTATGTGATGCACTGCACAAGAGTGTGCATTTGCACAGGAGGCATCCATAGGGATGTATGTTGTATGTTCATTGTCTAGAGGAAGAGATACAGCTAATAACTGCAACCCTCACAGCTGCCTAAATAACTGCTTCCTCTGGATGGCTTATAAATAAAATGTTTGTAGAATTTCGATGATGAGCAGGCTTGGGGACAAAAAAAAACAATAAATATATATTATATGTAAAAAAGTAAAGATGCAAGAAGTTAAGTTTATTACAAAATATATTCACAAGGCAACTGCAGTTAAAGAACGTTTACCAAAGTATTTACATATTCACAGTAGTAATACAGTATTAGCCACAGCCTTATGTGGTATGGCACAAATAACATATAAGAATGCAAGGTTTGCCAGGAGCAGAATAATAAAAAAAAAAGTCATCAGTTGGATAGGAAGGAGAATATCACTTATTTTATAAAGGGGTGTTATCCATGTAGACATTGTAGTATATGTAATTACATTAGAAATGGCAAAGCATTTAAACTTAGCAACATGGAGAGGGATTACGACATTTGGCACTATATTAACTATCAGACACAAAATATAAAATACACAGTTAGTTGCTGTCATCGACATTTCTACACAGGAAAAACAATGCAGTGAAGAGTACATACTTGTGTTGCATAAAGTAATATCAGAATAATCTAGAGGTACCAGAAGCTGCTGAAAGCTGGGAGCAGAAGGTGAAAGGGCCACATGGTGATCTTAAAGAGTAGTTTTTTTCACTGTCTACTGCCATAATTGAAGCTTATCTGTGACAAAAGATATTTGTAATGTAAAATAAGTTACATTTGGAATGAGTGCACATTTACAGAATGTACACATGAAGCTCATGCTGCACCTGCATGGTAAGTGATGTGACTGCACATTTATAGAATTTATACATGAAGCTAATGCTGCACCTGCACAATACGTGATATGACTGCACATTTGTAGAATGTGCACATGAAGCTCCTGCTGCACCTGCATAGTACGTGATATGACTGCACATTTATAGAATGTGCACATGAAGCTCCTGCTGCACCTGCATAGTACGTGATATGACTGCACATTTATAGAATGTGCACATGAAGCTCATGCTGCACCTGTGCTGAATGTGATATGAATGCACATTTACAGAATGTACACATGAAGCTCATGCTACACCTGCATGGTACGTGATGTGACTGCACATTTATAGAATGTATACATGAAGCTAGTGCTGCACCTGCACAATATGTGATATGACTGCACATTTGTAGAATGTGCACATGAAGCTCGTACTGCACCTGCATGGTATGTGATATGACTGCACATTTATAGAATGTGCACATAAAGCTCCTGCTGCACCTGCATAGTACGTGATATGACTGCACATTTATAGAATGTGCACATGAAGCTCATGCTGCACCTGCGCTGTACGTGATATGAATGCACATTTATAGAATGTGCACATGAAGCTCATGCTGCACCTGAATAGTACATGATCCAGTAGCCACATATTCAAAAGTTGGAGAAAGAAGTGCACTAGAGTTGTGACACACTTACTGTTGCCACACAGTGAGCAACCACCACAGAAGAGTGGTGATACACTGTTAAACACTGCTTTCAGACTGTTAAACACAGTTGGTCTCCAAAAGAAGTGTTTAAGAGAGCTTCCCACTGCTCTTTTGTGGTGACCGCTGGTTGCTGCAAATGCTGTTGTGCGTGACTAGAGCTTAACAGTAGTAAGAGGCACTTAATAAAAGCCTGTTAAGAACCTTTCCAATGTCAGAGTGTTGCTTAACAAGCTTGAATTTTCCCAAATTCAGAGCATAATCATAGAGGTCCATTCACTGCAAATCATTCTCCTCCAAAAATAAGACATAAAATTCATCACAGAATATCTAGATCCTGGCAGCGTCCACAACTCAGGCTGTAGAAGTGGAGTTTGATATAGGGTTACTGAAGGCTTCTGAGATGAAATCACCTATTCTACAACTGGCACTGCTCAGTAGTGTTCACATAAGGCTGCAGTAGCTACTGTGAGAGGGTGGTGGGGTCTGGCAACACTGAGATTATTACTTCTTACATTCTCCTTGCACAGAAGGTCACTAACTTTTTTGAGATAGAAGAAAGGGTGTTTTTATTTCTCTAACTTTCTTCTCAATTACACCTCAGATGTATGTACAGGAGATCACTGTGGCTTTTGTGGGAGAGTGACAGTGTGGTAATTATTTCTTTAACTTTTCACACAACCATACCCCAGAGATATGCACACCATCACTATAGCTTGTGTAGGGGCAATGCACTGGCTAGGAGCAGCAGGCTGGAAAATATGACCAACATTCTTTTTTTCTCTTTTCTTACAAGCATATATCAAAAAGTGTATACAGGTGAGTAGTTTTGGGATGAAAGGGTAAGGGAGGCATATTGTGAATATACATTTGAGACTGACATGTTATGTTACTATATTCTGTCTGTCAGATGGATATACAGAAGGAAACTATCTTTCTGTGGTGGGGGGGTGAAAAGGCAAGCTGTACGATATGCGGCATCAGCAACTTAAGATATATGACTGCGGCTATCTCCTCATTGGCTTTTATACCAATATAGCATCAGAAGGATACCGAGAAGGTGACTATCTTTTTTCTCTTTTGACGGGGAGGCAGACCACTTTTTCAAATATGATTCATACATCTTTGTAAGCATTTATGTTCTCAGTTTATTGGGAACTACTTCTTTTTCAAGTTTGATCATTAAAACTTATTTTTTTACTTAGTTATGGTTTTTGTGCAAACCATAAATGACTACCAGCTTAATTATATTCTTTCCAGCACAGTTACTACATACTTGGCTAAGGATGAGGGAAGAAAATTAAAAATAAAAATGAATTTCTTTTTTCCTTTCTTTAGCCATGAGTTTTGTTAAGGCCATCTTTGGCTCAAAGAAGTTTGGGAAAAAAGCAACTCAGCACATATAGAACCCATTGGCTTCTGGGGGACTGAGACCCCAAGCTTAATTTATTTTTTTCCTCCTCACTTATTATGGTGTAGTGTTGGTCAGTCAGGATATATTGAAAGAACACAGAAAAATTCTGAAGAGTACAACAAAGTATGAGAAAACAAAAAGAACGTAATATGAATGATGTGACAAGGCCACGATTTGGGGGGGTGTTATAGGGCACACTGGGGATAGTGCACAGAGGGGGACCCATGGGATCCTTTTCCTAGGGTTTAATTTCACCAAAAGCCAGAATCAAAATATGCAGTATTGCCAGTGACTTCCCCATTTAAGTACATTGCACACAATATCAACAAGATTGTTACTTTCCATAAAGCATTTTATAACATTGTAACATCTGGATGTTAGACTTTTGGTATTCAACAATCCTTTTGATTGCATCTTTATTTATTATTACATATCATAAACCTGGTTGCATAACAGCATTAAACATGCCCTTGCAGATAAACTCCTCAAGTTGTTTAACTTAAGTTTAGTTATTGGTTTTGTCCCTGATGACAGGCACACTGCAGTGGTAATGCCCCTTCCCTTACTACAGACCTGGGTAGTTAAAGTCCTATCAGCCTTATAAGCCTCATCTGCAAAACCATGAGGTGTATTATAACTAACCTCATAAGCTGTGATATCAGCACTCTTGATAGACTTGAACTCCCAACACTTTCACTTTGGGAAAGCAGATCCTGTCTGTTTAGCTTGTTAAACTTCTTCAAAATGGTTACAGAGGGTGTCAATGGTGGCTATACAATACACATGGTGAATCATCACCTGATAAAGGCCTTCAGCACCATCCCCATGGCAGCATAATACAAAAGCTAGTTGCTTTAAAAATCTACATGCATGTGATAAGATGGATAGCAAACTGGCTGAAATACAGAACCCAAACCGTGTGAATTGCCTCATCAGAAAATATGAAAGTGAATGTTGATGTCCTAAAAGACATTTCATTTTGTTATTTACTTCTCAGATCTCCATGTGGAGAGCCAGGACCTCTGACTAACAAAGTTTACAAGTTAATGCAAATCGGAGGTTGTTGTTTAGTCATCCTATGGCACCCAAACTTTTTTGAATGAACTCTCAGTAGTAAACCCTCGGTGTACTAAAACTGAGCTCAGTCTCAGTGATGAAAATGTAGTATCACTTTTGGTAGACACCTCTTTCCCTCATCATACTATAAAGCCAACACACCACTACAAAATTAAAACTTAGTAGGGACCTTGATACTTGACAATGGGTGTCAGGAAATCCTTTTATTTAGCCAACGTAATTGCCAAGGGAATATCATAACAGTCTAAAGACGTAATCATTCCTTTATACTCTGCATTGATCGGGACAATTATTGAGTAGAATTCCTCCTTTAGGGTGTATCTTATTAATCATATCTAACAATTAGCAAGACCCCAAAGGTTCCTAAGCAAAAAGATCACAGGCCTAAAATCCCTGAGCTACCAAGATGTGTCAGAATCTCTTTCCTTTTATTCAGTGTCGTACAGACTTTTGAGGAGAGGTCTATCTTGCTTACTGCACCATTAGAAACCCAGTTGTCCTAGATCTCTTGTTTCTCTGCAAGTTCAATATCTCCACCACTACTAGAACCAGGAAAGATAAATGCAGCACAGTGGAGAAGCATAATTATGAGCCAGTACCTCCCGAACCTTAGGAATAAACTTCCCTACATGTTAAGCAGTGCGATTCACTATCTTTCTTAAAACATAAACCAGTGACTGTATGCAAATTTTACTGGTGTGTCCCCCATGAAGAAGAGAGGTGCTGCGAAAATTTGTACCGTTGAGAGGTATGCTATGGTTCTGGCACCCATGAAATAAACAGAACTTAATGTAAGCATATGTTTAAATTAAAAAGTGGCTGTAAATTCAGCTTCATGGGGACAGGGAGAACGATATGATAAAAAGGGAGGGATTGCCAGTGACTTCAAAAATGAAATGTAGGAAAAAGAAAATTACTGAATTTTCAAGTTAGGGACTGCAACAAAATCACAGAATTAAAACATGCCTATATGAAATTCTGTGCATTTGCTGCCATCTAGTGAAATTTTGAATATACAGACACAGAAATATATTAAATTATATGTATTTACTACCATCTAGTGGAATTTTGAAAATGAAGGTCTCATGTAAAATTCAGAGGTTAAGAAAAAAGTTAACTGGGTTGAGGGATTTATGATTACAGTACTGATCTTTTGAAATGAATGATTTTGTTAACATGGTAGAGTATAAGAAAGTGCTTAAAATTTATATATGAGAAGTAATATGCACTAAAATCTATGATTCTACTTCTGTAATAAGACTTTGAAAGCTGCCTTTAAAGCACTCATTGAGTTAAATGCAAAGGGGATTGACAGTGCACAGGATAAACTCCTTTTTGTGTATTTTTTATTTATCAAGGAGTAAGACCTCATGTGTTTTTTTTTTTTTTAACCTGAAGCAAGTATTATGACTGCTTTAACTCAGATGAGGCCCCTGACTTAATTAAACCTGCAGGGGACACAGTATCTTCCCTGAAGCTGAAGATTGTAATTGAATCTGTTAATTATGACAAGAGACGCACTGATTCCTTTACAGCCACATTAAATACCCCGTCTCTAGTAATTCTTTTGGAGGCCCTACTAGCTTTAGACAGTCTGCTATAATTTTCTGAGTTAGTTTATAATTTTCGTTCCCTGAATTTGTTAATCCAGCTATGCATTTGGACATTGCAGTATGTGTTAATACATTAGAACAAGGTAAAGCCTTTAAAGTTAGCTATGACACTTGATTGCTTTAGTTATGTGCTTATACCTAAGCATTTAACAGCTATTACAAGTCACCAGCTGAAGAGAGGCTCAACAGATTATAAGACTTGCAATAACTTCTGACTTCCTTGTTTCTGTTGTGGGCCCCCCTGGACCACATCTGTTGAACCCCCTTTCATTAAGGGTAAGGCTCACTAGTTTAGTTAATACTGTTAAGTATGTGACTATATTTACCCAGCTCAATAAATTCTGTAGAAATTATATGAAGCATTTTAGTTATCTCGGAGGTCAGTTCAATTAATATATTTATTGTTTGAAAGACCCGCAAAATTGTTAATTCTGCAGTAACAGTAGTGTTAGGGTTCAAATCTTATTTAAAACACTCATTCTGAGACTCTTCACAGTTATATCTGTATATGTTTTGTAGAAAATATAGTTTTTCTTCATGTTGGAAAATGCAGTACATGTCCAAACAGCTGCAATGAGTAGCAACTGCATCACTAGTGAACATCATTTATATTTCTGCATAAAAGTGGCAAATATTACTGAAGTGATTAGGGTAAAACTTCCCATCCAGATGTAACTTTGCACAGTTAAGTCTTAAGACTGAAATGATAATTCCAACTGCAGTGTACACCAGATGTTCGATGTATAGAATGTATGATATTACTACATATATGTAGATACTGAACACGTGCTTGGACATGCATTTTGCAACATTCTGCAGGTTTTACCTGCCTACCTCATGTGTGCTAACCCTAACTGTAGCCCCTGTGCCTAACCCCAACCCTATACATTAGCTGATGAAAATTCCTTTTCCTAACAGCATCACTATTCATTTAAAGTGTTTCTAGTGTTGTCGTTTTTTAAATAAATTCACTGATGAGAAAAAAAGTGTGTTTTTCTTTTCTTCTTTTTCATTCAATGTGGTATTGACAGGTTGATTGGTAGATTGGTGCTATTGTCTATGTGCAATGGCTGATGAAAGTCATGTCAGTCTTTCTACTTGATGACAAATTTAATTCTGTTCTGATACAGATATAGATATTCATATAGTTTATTAAACTTCTTATTAGCTAAGCAGGGATACATTTAATAAACACACATTAAAACATATATCATTCATAATGATGATAATAATAATAATAATAATAATAATAATAATAATAATAATAATAATAATAATAATAAATAACCAGAACATGAGAACTATATTTGCAGGAAAAATAACAGTATTGATTGAAAAAATAAAATAGTTTAAACAGAAAAAAAAAATAAAATGAATCAAAAGCCACCTGAAACAAATGAGTTTCGAGGGACCTTTTAAATCTATTGAATATTGAGACATCCCAAAGCCACCTGGGTAAAAGGTTTTATGGGTGAAGAATTTACTAACCAAAAGCTTGATTTCTAGAGAAGCTGAGATGTACACTTGGAACTATAAATGTTCCCTTGTAGGCAGAGGGAAGATGGTGAGCTGGGTAGTAAGAAAGAAACCCCATCAGATGGGGGTACTCATGTCATGTGCAACTAATTAGCAAAAGACCAGAACATTGTAAATAAAATGTCCATATTGGAAAACAATGAATGTTCTATATGACTTGCCTAATATTTTAGTAACAAAATATACAAGTAAGAAGCTTGGAAGCAAAGTTCACAGCCTGGAAACTTAAAGTATAGTGAGTTTTATTAATCCAGTCAGGAGGAACTTATAAGGCCTGCACATCGAATGCCTTTGTTTCTGAGAGTAAAAGATTCTTGATTTAGGAAATGCTATAGATGGTAACAAGTGGGTTACTGACAACAGATATGCAGTCCTTTATTATTAGCTTATTGTAAAGAATTACTCTGAGATCATGTGAAATTTACATGTCATTACAGGTAAAAAAAATACAGTGATTTAGTGTCCATAGTCTGTGTCCCTAAGAGTGGTGCGAATAGCTATGACAAATGCCTTAGATATGCTAAGCTTAAGGTGGATAGAAACCATCATGAGCATACAAGCCCACTGATAAGGATTCCAATTTTGAAAATTTGTCTTGGGCAAAGGAGAGATAAATGTGTATGTCATCAGTATAACAGTGGTACTACAAACATCTCCCTGTAAGAAGATTATCTAGGAGCAGTAAGTACACAACCTAGAATGGATCTATTAAAGTACTTCACAACCCAGATACAAATTAGAAGAAGGGTTGATGCCAAAAAGCACTCTCTGTAAGTGGCCAGAGACTTAAGAAGTAAATTACTCCAATCTTTATCTGCACTTTATCTTTATCTGCACTTTTTTTCAAATAATACAGCATTTAAATTGATTTATTTGTGTTGCATTGAATACTATCTAGCTGGAAGTTGTGGCTCTGTTTTTTCAGTTAATGCTTGTTAGAATTCTTGAATAACCAGTGATAAGTGGGGGTATCTGCACTTTTTTTTCAAATAATACAGCATTTAAATTGAGTTATTTCTGTTGCATTGAATACTATCTAGCTGGAAGTTGTGTCTCTGTTTTTTTCAGTTAATGCTTGTTAGAATTCTTGAATAGTCAGTGATAAGTAGGGGTAGTTTACTTCATTGTAGTTCTGTTCCTTCCTTATATAAGTGGTGCATTTTGGATTGTTTTCTGCTTGAACTCTGAGCTTTGGCCAGCTAAGACCTACATGAAATCAAATCAACTGGATGTATAAGTGAATTTAAGTAAATCTTTATCTCCACTTTTTTCAAATAATACTGCATTTGAATTGATTTATTTGCGTTGCATTAAATACTATCTGGCTGGGGGTTGTGGCACTGTTTTTTTGGTTGGTTCCCCACCCACCCTCCATGGTTTTGTTTTGGTGTTAATCTTGGTGGCTTTGAAACTGCCCGCCCCTCTTGTGAATTTATGTTTGGGTTCTCCTCCTGGGCCCATCTCATTTGCTCACTCAAAAAAAAAAAAATTGCACTTTTTTCATCTGCTTTTACTGTATTTGTGTTTCTTCCTACTTTATTTTGCTTTTGTGTCATCTTAAAAGTACTCAATTGTATTTATTGCTGCTTGGTGTAACTATCATTCTAAGCCTTTTGGTTTAAACTCTTTGTCTTCAGACCAGTTGTTTTACATTAAGAAGGTTTGTGGTTTGCACTGTTGTGGCAGGACAGGTAGGTTACATCCTTCTAAGTTTGGAACTGCTGATTGAAGGCTCAGTGTCTGTTATTCTAAAAGTGTATTAGTTATGGTTTAAGCACTTGGGCTTCAGGCTAGTTATTTTACATTAAGAAGGTTCGTGGTCTGCACTCTTGTGGGACGAGAGGCTGGACTCTGCCCTTCTGAGCTGGGAATTTCTGGTTAAAGGCTTATAGTACCTGCATATTTGAACTGTTTCTTTCTGAAATTGGTGCTCCTTGTTTGCTGTAGTATAGACTAGATCCAGGCCTGCTGAATCTAACTTTGTTTGCATAACTTGAGCACTAATCCAGGTCTTCTTAAAAGTATTCAATTGTATTTATTACTGCTTGGTAGTAACCTGATTAAAATGTAGCTATCATTCTAAGCCTTTTGGTTTAAGCATTTGGACTTCAGACCAGTTATTTTACATTAAGAAGGTTTGTGGTCTGCACTGTTGTGGCAGGACAGGTAGCTTACATCCTTCTAAATTGGGAACTGCTGATTGAGGGCTCAGTGTCTGTTATTCTAAAAGTGTATTAGTTCTGGCTTAAGCACCTGGGCTTCAGGCCAGTTATTTTACATTAAGAAGGTTTGTGGTCTGCACTCTTTTGGGAGGAGAGGCTGGACTCTGCCCTTCTGAGCTTGGAATTTCTGGTTAAAGGCATATAGTACCTGCATATTTGAACTGTTTCTTACTGAAATTGGTGTGACTTGTTTGCTGTAACATAGACTAGATCCAGGCCTGCTGAATCTAGATTTGTTTGTATAACTTGAGCACTAATCCATGCCTTCTTTTTTGGAGAAGGTTTCCCTGCACCCCAGTGGCAGGAGTGTGCAGTTAGAACTTGTCTGATTGAAGACTACAGGAACAGGGCTCAGTTTTGAGATTTTTTTACTGGTTAACTTGGTAATTTGTTTAAAAGCCTTTTTCTGATTGCTTGTAGTCATCTAAAGCTGTTTAAGTGTATTTTTACTGTTTGTAGTCGTTTAAAGCTGTTTTAAGTGAATTTTTTACTGTTTTTGCCTTATCTTTTAAAAAACAAATGTTCCTTGTTTCCCACCTTTCTAAGCTAGTATAGTCCAGTTTTCAGGCTAGTGGGGAATTCAGGGCTGTTACAATTTTTGAGTTGCCCATACCTTACTTGGATAGAGGGATCTTTCTCTGTTCACCTGTGAGAGAGGAAGCTTTGAGCAGCCATCTGTCCCTGGAGGAGTGCTTCCAGCTCAGATATTAGTAGTCTGTGGGCCATTTTAGGCTAATTTCTATCTCTTTCATTTCCCTTCTGTAAAAACCATGTTTGCACAGTTTTGCACATCTGGGCAGCGCCGGTTAGCTAGGGCTAAATGTATCCTGGCTCCACCAAGTCTCCTCTTCCGTTTTTTCCTTGAAAGTAGTCTAACTCTCAACCTAAGCACTTAAAAAGCATCCTACAGTCCAGCACTTGCTCAGACCTAATAGCAACCACTACTATACCCCGACACTTGATTGCTCAGCAGGGCAAGGCTCATTATTCACCCCTCACCAACCAAGCAACTAAGCAGCTCACCCTACTATTCAGACATGACCAAAGTGCAATTTCAGGTATACTGTCCAGTCCAGCTAGTGAACCTGGGTATCCTGAGGCAATGTTACAACTGCCTCATGTACACAGACAACCCTCTCCTCCTACCACAAAACATTAACATATGCAAGAGATGCAATTATATAGCTAAATTGCAGGCTAAGCAATCTCCACCCAAGACTGGAACAGGCAGTCATGAGGATAAGGTTAACACTTGCACCACACCTCCAGCCTCACATAGACATACTAAACCAGCACTGACAAAAAATACACATAAATACACAAAATCATACTTTGAGGCTCTAAATAAAAACCTGCAAAAGCATCACAGACCTCTAAATTAAACACCCAAAAAACCTGCACATCCTGTCACAAAGCAGACAACACATAAAACACAAAATCAGTGTGCCGCACAATCACAGCCCTTAAGGTGAAATAACATACCTAACACACTAGTAATAGGCGACTCTATAGTCAGGCACACTGATGTCCCACTCACTAGGCTGGACAAGGAGAAGTTTACTTTTAGCTGCCTGTCGGGAGCCAGAATCCGCCACATAACACAAGCACTCAGGTCACTCCAGAACAAGTACAAATATGACTCTGTCATTGTTCATGTTGGTGTGAATGACCTGAGACGTACCTCCCTGGACTACATGAAAAGAGACATGGAAGAGCTCTCTGATCATGTAGCCCAGACGGGTATGACCCTGACCCTCAGTAGCACCCTGCCCTCACCAAGAATGATACTGCAGTATAAAAAAAATATATCAATTTTAACAATTGGCTAAGCTTCTGGTGTCATTCAAAGGGGATCCAGTGTCTGTCAGCCTGGAACAACATGCTCGATGGGCCTTGTTGCTTTGCAAGAGACGGCTTGCACCTGTCACCCCTAGGCTTTTGAATACTGGCCAAGGCTCTTGCTGCCCACATAGTGTCTTTTTTAGGCAAGGCTCAAAAGTCAAACCCACCACTGTAAACAGCACAAATAAAAAAATGAGGGTTATGCTACTCAACGCCAGGAGTTTAAATCTCAAAATGCATAAGCTTAAAGCCCTCCTCAGTATGGAGAACGTCGACATCTGTGCAGTAACTGAAACCTGGTTCAAGGCTCCACAGAGTACCCCAGCACTACAGGGCTACAACTCATACCACACATTTCGTCCACAGAACATGGACTGAAACACAAAAGGAGGGGGTGTATCCATATTCATCAAGGATACCTACACCTGCAGGTTAGTGGCGCAGCATGATACCTCTGAGATCATCCATGTGCAACTAACATCAGTCAAATCTGCAATGCAAATTGTGGCCTGCTACAGATCACCCTCCATGACCCAGGACCACTACTCCACCTTTCTGGAGACACTGGAAAACATGAAGGTCCTACCGAACACCCTGATATTGGGTGATTTCAATTACCCTACCGTTAACTGGGAAAACTACTCAAGTACAAACTCCCAGGTCCAGCGCTTCCTGAAATTTATCAACTCAAATGCCCTGGATCAGCTGGTAAACTCCCCTACCAGAGGTGAAAACATATTGGACCTGGTCTTCACCAACATGGGCGATAAGTGTTCCACACCAGAGGTCAACCCGTCACTGGTTAGATCAGACCATAAACTAATCACTCTGGATGTCCACACCACACCACCACCTCCAACCAAAGAAACCACAGTGAGAAACTTTTCTATAGCAAACTTCACCTTACTTAAGAGAGAGATGGTAAGTTTATAGCCCCCACGCTAAAGGATAACAATGTCCAAGATGCAGGAACCTTTACAAATGCACTCTATGAGCACCTACAAGGATGCATGAATCATGCCATCCCTAGCAAAACAAGACTCACTCCCCTAAGAGAAGGAAACCAGTCTGGTAGCCCCCTGCCATAAACAGGCTATACAGCAAAAGGAGGAAACTAGTTCAGAAAAAAAAGCAAATCCCAAGAAGGAAAGACATCCCTGATCAGTATCAGTAAGAAACTAAGGTCCCTCATAAAATCCTCCAAGGCTAACTTGGAAAGAAAAATAACCAAGGATTCGAAAGATAACCACAAAGCCTTCTTTAGCTATGTCAGGAATCTAAGTGGCAACTCACAGATATGCTCTGAGCTAGTGCAAAATAGCACAAAATATACTGAACCCACTGATATTGCCAACATCCTGGCAGATCAATTCAGTGCAAACTTCACCCCCCTCTCACCCCCAAAAGGGCCCACAACAATACTGGAAAAGTGTAGTGTCCCAGAAATCACAGGTGAAAACAGCCCTTTCAAAAGCCAAAAGCACAGCATCAGTGGGGCCAGATGATGTACCAGGCTGCTCCTTGCACGAATTACAGAATGAACTAACCCCCCACCTAAACACACTGTTCAATCTCAGCCTCTCCACAGGCTACGTGCCCATAGAATGGCACACAGCAACGGTTATTCCGCTCCACAAAGGAGGGGCCACAGCTGACCCTGGTAACTATCACCCCATAAGCCTGACTAGCCTGGTCTACAAGGCTATGGTATGCATCATCATGGAACTCATTAACAAAGACATTGGGAACCTTCAAACACTTGACCCAACCCAGTTCAGTTTTGTTAAGTGCAGATCATGCCTACTAAACCTGGTTGACTTCTTTGAGACAGTCACCAAGGACATAGATGAGGGGAAGGTAGTTCACACAGCCTACCTTGACCTCACCAAGGTTTTTGACACCATTCCCCACTCGGTAATTATAGAAAAACTCATCAGCCTGAACATAAACCCCTACATCACGAGATGGGTTGCCAATTGGCTTGCAGACAGAACTCACACAGTAAGAATAGCAGGCACCAGGTCCAACTCTAAACCAGTCACAAGTGGTGTGCCACAAGGCTCGGTCTTGGGACAGCTACTGTTTGGCGTATACTTCTCAGAAGTACAGGCAAACACAGGAGGACTATGGCTAGCCAAGTTCTCCAATGACTGCAAACTGGAGCCATAATTGACTCTTCGGCTGACACGGACATTCTCTAAAAGGGCCTTACTGAGATGGACACCTGGTGTCAAAGTCATGGTCTCAAGCTAAATGCCAAAAAATGCATAGCCATCCCGTTTGGGAAAAACACCCATGAATTACCACATAGGTGGCAGCCCCCTTAATACAGAAGAGGTAATAAGAGATCTGGGGACCCAGGTAGATAGTAATCTCTCCTTTGACAATCATATTGCTGAAGTAGTTAGGAAATCCATCTATGTAGCTCATCTAATTACTAAAGGGTTCGCATCTAGAAATAAAGAGGTTATAGTGCCCCTCTACTCATCACTCATCAGACCCATCATAGAGTACAATGCCCCATTTGGGATGTACCTCACAAGACACTTCCAACAACTGGAAAGACCACAAAAGTACCTCACCAAGAGGATTACTGGTCTGAAATATATGTTCTATGCAGCCTGACTGGAAAAACTCCAGCTGTACTCAGTGGCATATCACTAACTCAGAGGTGATCTCTGTCTGACTTAAAAAGCCATGTCCAACTCAGAATTGATGGATATGCTCCACCTAAAGAAATCCAAGTCACTGCGAGCCACTCGCTCTAGTGAGCTAAACCTTGCCACAACAATAAATAAAACATGCTGGAGGGATAGATTTCTGTCACAGAGACTCCCCATGCTTTGGAACACAATTCCTAACTACATTAGGCAGAGCCCCTCACTAACACTCTTCAAGAGAAACCTTGATGAGTGGATGAGTAACAGAAAATACACCCCTGGGATCACTTCATTGGCTCTTCTTGATAGAGGCTCAGTTAATTACTCAATGGGGTGGCGAAAGCTGGCACACTCTGGCTAGGATTATAAATGCCCTAGAGCAGATAGCCTAGTACCTACCTATGAACCTATGAACCTATAAGAGAATTCTGGTAATACTTTAAGAAGTCAAAAGATGAGGTAGTATGATCATCTGATCAACTATGTCAAAATCTGCAGAAAGATCGGGATGGGCTAGTACTAAATATTGTGTCTAGTCCATAATCTGAACAGGAAAAAAATTCACAGAGTCTATATCCTTTGAGAAAAAAGTCAGGCTGAAAAAAATGCTTCACACCTCTGCAAAAGAGAAGAAAAGTTGAACATAAGATGTTAAGCATCCAGGTCATCATGATTTAGGGAGTTTCTTTTATTAGAACTGGGGTGGCTGGTGTCTTGTTCAAGTTAGAACGGATAACTCCCACCTTCAAAGATGACTGGATGATTCTAGACAGAAATAGCCCAAACAACAAGAGTCAAGAAATAACCAGATTAGAAAAGAAAGGGTCCAATTCACTGGCTGTCTATTTCTCTATTTTATGCTCAAACCTAAGGAAGCAAACCTATTATAATTAGGAAGAACAAAATCAGACCAAAAATGAAAGGTAGCACAAACCGGAACCATACAAACACACACACACTCCTCTGCCAAAATGTGCATAGTGCCCAACCTTAGGAAAGAACAAGAAGCACCCTGTGATGGAAAGAAAGGCAGAGCTGCTAATCTTCTTAGCTGCACTGACAGGTGGTTCAGATTGGTAAACTGTAACAGAATGCTTCCTAGATATGAATACTTTCTACCTACAGTTACATTTTGTATAATAATAAGGGCAGTACTTTCCAGTGAAAGATCGTCCTCCAGCAGACAAGAATGGTGTCAGCTGGGATCCAACCTTCATGCAGTCATATACTGAAAATGACATTCTGAAAGGAACCAAGTCTCGTAGACAATAAAATTGACTGAGCAAATATGACTGGGGGTACTGATTCAGAGAAGTAGTCATTAGTTCATCTGGACTGTCAGCACTGTCCTAACCCCCTCCCCCCAAAAAAGCTAATATTTATTCATAAATTCTGTCATTTGGAATATGGAACCACAAAAAAAATCTCAGCACTGGCCAGGGTGAAATGTCCTGGCCATAGACAGTGTCTAGATGCATATTGGATCTTAAGGGTGAAATGATAACCTAAGGGCACTATTTCAAGTCTGGCAGTTAGTAAAGAGGACTAAGGCTCTGACTTTTTAATGATCTCCTTCCTGTGTCAAGGGTTCATGGCTTGAATCTTTCCACCTCCATTTTCCTCCTTTGTGACCATGAATAAGTCACTTAACCAGATACTGCTTTGGTCTTCTGGGAAATTGGGCTAGTGTTCTTAATGGTCTTCCGCACTACATGCCTAATTACTACCTATGAGTGTCCACGTATATTTTCCTGAAACATTTACCAAACAATGTCGTATACTGTTTACTTTACTTCATCTTGTATGATGATACAGCATGCAGACTTGCACAGGTGCATTATCACAATAGTCTATTAATATTCACCCTTATGAAACAGTAGCATGTTACATTACTTGCTGCCATTTCATATCTACTCTAGGCATTAAATAACAGATCTTGTAGGATGAAGTCATTTCCTTTCACTATCATAAGTGTAATAAAATAACAGGATGTTTAGAAACAACCTGGTTAATGTCTGTTTTAATCAACCCATTTTCATTTTTAGGTAAAGTACAGAAACCTCTTGCCTTATGAAGTAGTTTGCTTTCTCCAAAAGCTTTTTTTTTTTTATCAGGAACCACAGAAAGAAATTAATTTGTGTAGAAGTGAAACATTTTATGAGGTAGAAGGTGTCTATTTAGGGAATGTTATCAAGCTGCAGTGAAACAGCTTTAAAGGTATTTCTTCATTATTTACTTTGTATTAATTATCTTCCCACCACAGTGCACTTTCACTAAATATACAACCAACAATAACAGCCCAAAAGTACCCCAGGGCAAGACTTTGATCAATAGCATCTGTTTAGCAATTATGACAGTGAATATGTTTTTCAGATGGGTTGATGTGTGGGCATGCTATCTCATGTATAAGTTCATACTGTGAACCTTTGTCATATCAGTTTTTCTGTTCCCACTGCTTCATGAATCTCCCCTGCAAGCCCTCAGGGACTTTCAAGCTTAGACAGCATCCTCTCCCCTAATTTGGCAACAGGGTTGTGCAATCAGAATGCTGTGCACATGACCCATGGTGATAAAAGGAAAAGAAACTTTCAAGAGTAAAATAAGCTGGGAACACACACTATCTCAGAACTAAAGTATAAAGACTTGATAAAAAGTGATAGACGAACCCTTCCATGCTTGAACACACACACACACACACACACACACACACACACACACACACACACACACACACACACACACACACACACACACACACTCACACACACACACACACACACACACACACACACACACACACACACGTGTGCATGCACACACATACAAACACACAGGTTTGCTTCAGATCTGCTACAGTGAACTTCCATAGTTACTGAATTTTGCAAAAATATGGAAATTCTATATTGCAGATTTTCAAAAAACTTAATGAAGAAATAGAAATGAATGCATAATATTAAACACGTTTGGTTCTTGGCTGGAGCACCTTTTGTGTGGAGTCTGTGTGTCCTCCCCGCGGTCAAGTGACATTTAATGACATGCAGGTAGATGCATGCATGAATGGGTGTGCCTTCTTTGAAGGTTGGGCTTCGGGCTACCAACTCGGCACCATAAAAATCCACTGCCGATCATTAGCAGACCGGAGTTCTGCTGTGGCGACCCTTAACCGGGAAAAGCAGAAAGGCAAACAACATAGTGAAATCAAATGTGGTGTCACCGTTCAAACAGAAAAAGAATATCTAGTAATGGTTTCTAGATGTAACCATCAAAGTTATAGAAAATAGACAACCTAATCTGGATAACTTTAAGCTAAAATATTAGAAAATTAAAAAAAAAAAAAGATAAAGAAAAAAATTAATTTAAAGGACCTATTACATTTAACAGAACCCCCCCTCAATCAATGTCATTGTTCTTTGTCCAAGCAGTTTATTCATATTCTTTTGATAAAATGGTTGTCTGCTGTCCACTGAATGTTTAGGGTTAATACTATTACTGTCATTATAAATAACAGAAATGATGCATTCTTAATACGAAAGTAGTTTCGTAGAGAAACTGCCTTCCTGGCATTAGATCTCCTGTGTTCCCAGCTAGTCTGCTCATTCATCTTTGGATGAAAGTGGACATTGAGGCCATTATGTAGTCAACCGTCAGTGTTTTTCTTTTAGGGCCCTAAACCCTCCCTTGTCCTGGACAGAGGATCTTCAGCCCCTACAGTGAGGAGCCACACTGCATTTCCCCATATAAGTGCATGTTTTTGTGAAGACTACCATATATATGGCTTGCTCAGCCAAACAGATTGGGTCACCTCTGTACCCACTGTATCTCCTCTGAGAGAGATCGTAGCAGCATGTGACCTCGATCATTTCACTTTACCCTAGAATAGGAACACCAATTGTTATTATGCCAGCTGTACAAAACACATAATTTACCAATCAAAGCAAAGTCACTCAAATCACAGTTAGAGCTTTGTCCCTCTAAACCTGGAACTGGATATTAGTTATATGGCAGGTTGTCCAAACTCAAAATGTACATGTAAAAATTTAATTCTGCTTGTTGTTGACATCTCTGTACATCAGACGATGGCCTGTCATAGGTGTTTTAGTGATACCTCTCAAGTTGTCCAAAGAAACACCAAGTCAGCTGAACTTCCAAAGGTCTCCTCTGTCGAAAATAGTAGCAATGTAGACAGATAAAAACACCAGATAGAAGACCACCACGATGCTGTAAAATCTTCCTTTATTAGAACAGAACAAGATGGATAAGCGCTTTCGCGTACCAGACCCAGTACGCTTCTTCAGATCTGAAGAAGCGTACTGGGTCTGGTACGCGAAAGCGCTTATCCATCTTGTTCTGTTCTAATAAAGGAAGACTTTACAGCATCGTAGTGGTCTTCTATCTGGTGTTTTTATCTACCTCTCAAGTTGTGCGGTTCCAAAAAGGGGAAAAATTAGTTTCTTTTTCTTTTATTAAATCATCTCCCTCTTCTCTGAGTGTAGGCAACCTCAGAGGTAATACATTTATTTATTTATTAGTTTAAAATAAATAAATAAATAAATAAATATAAATCTTCTCCCTCTTCTCTGAGTGTAGGCAACCTCAGAGGTAATACATAACAGTGATTGTGGTGCAAAAAACAAAAATATGCATATATTTTGTAATATACTGATGGGGCAAAGGCTACAACCCAGGAATCAATATATTAGTGTCTGTTGGCAGGTTTAATGTATTGTCCAATTTATAATACTAATATGTGCACAGGTGTGTCATTCACTCTAGTTAAATTGTATTGTTTGTGATCTTAAGGTGAAGGGTATTCATTTTAATGACTGCTGGATGTGGTTATGTAAATGGAAAGATAAAAGCACTTCTCTTATTTAGTACATTTAGTGGTTGATAACTGTGTGCTTTATACTGAAGAAATTGATATTAGGCTTACAGACCTAAAATGACTGTTTCAGATAAGGAGGATATGTCTCAGTACTCAAGCACAGGAGCCTCATGGCCTGTATTATGGCTGCTTGTCACCATCTTGTGGATAATTCTGATATAGCAACTTTGCTCCGATTTTTATTGCTGTTTTTCAGCAATCGCCATGTCCTAACTCAAAATTCTGCGGAGTATAGGTTCTAGAAAACAGTGTAATCTTTTACTACCCAACACCTAAGAAAGAGGCTATATGGTAGCTTAACTGGATTTCTGCTAGTAACTTCAAAATATTACTGCAGACTTGACAATGTCACTTAGACAGTGTTCCCGGTCTGAGCCTTTAAAAGCTCCACGTGGATTAGTGCTCTACCCTAATTAACAACCACAAGTAAATACATACATTCATACATGCATGCATACATACATACATATATAAGCAAATAAATACATAAATAAATACAATTGAAAAAGGCATATTCACTTTTAACAACAGCCTGTACCAAAAGTACATATATTTAACACAACAGCTGTGCTTGTTTGGACCCTGACTCTGCTGGCATAGTTGTGTGGCCTACTATCTTACATGTTATAAGGTACTGTAGTGTTCTTAGCTGCTGTCACCATGGGAGTTATAGCAGGTGCATTGTCATCAACCGAATTGTAAGTCATTATCGGCTATCACTTTTAGTTTTGTTGCTTCTGTGTCTGTTTCAGGGATTTTCTGCGTATTTTTTTGTTCAGTTTTATATTTTACAGCTATTGCCTTCTCATGGAATTTTGATGTCACCAAGAGGTCAGGTCTTTCCCTTCCAGCCACACTAAAATTATGCAGATGGGGGATGGCTATGGCATGGATGTGCTGTACAGGGTGTCCTGTCTGAGAATATTAAACATGAGGACATCGATAGTAAACAGAAAGCAGCACTGTCCTTTATTTCACAGGGGAAAAGCCAATAGTGCATTTCTGCAGAAAGCAAAAAAAAAAAAAAAAAAAAATAGATATCTCTACAGAGGGAGAAAGGGTTAGAGAATCCTGGACATGTCACCAGCCAGACAAAAAAAGGAGTTACAACATTGCAGCCTTAATTACAAATTAGAAACAGAACTACTATATAATCATGTGGGATAGATTGCTACCAGACTCAAGATATCTAAAGATTGAATTAAGGAATTTGTACAGCCATACCTAAAATTATGTGGATCCATCTACTGAACATACAGGGGATTTGGAAGATATCCTATGGACAAGTGCAGTCTTGGTATTGGAGGTGATTTTAACATCGATGGTACTCAGACCCGGATAGACTGCCCAGTGGGCATGACCAATTTCTTAATGCTAATAAGGTTAAGGGAGATTTTTTAAAGAGCATGAGCAATGCGATGTATAGAGCACAGTTCATGTTACAGGCCAGAGCTTTACCCATGTAGCCCCACTACAGGTGTACCATGTAATCAGTAGACTTGACTGTTGGTTTATAAATTTGATAAAACATTTTGAAATCTTTACTACAAAAATTCACCCCTTCACTTTTACTGGACCACACTGAGGCCATCATGAGGCTTTGAGATGCATCTCCCAATCCAGTCCAAGGATCAGACTATTTAGTGAGGATACTAATAGAATCCTGGAAGATTCTAATGAGGAAGCTCAGACGACTGAAATTAGATAGGAATAGTTCTAATATAAACACCATGTAGCTTGTGAAACAGAAGAGAGTACAAGGTTCATAGATTTATAGGTAGGTACTAGGCTATCAGCCATAGGGCCCATACAAGCCTAGCCAAAAAATGTACCCTGGCTTTCGCCACCCAAGAAAATTATTTTCCTGTGCCCCTGTCGAGCAGAGCCACAGAAGTGATCCCCGGGGTGAATTTCCCATTTCCCATCCAATCATCAAGATTTTTCTTGAAGAGTGCTAATGAGGAGCTCTGTTTGACATAGATAGGTAGTCTATTCCAGAGTATGGGAAGTCTCTGGGACAGGAATCTATCCCTTCAGCATGTTCTGTTTATTGTGGTGACAAGGTTTAGGTCCCTAGAGCATGTAGCTCGGAGGGATTGGGATTTCTTTAAGTGGAGCATGTCCAACAGCTCTGGGTTTGACATATCTTTGTATGTTAGGCAGAGCTCGCCCCTGAGTAGGCGATATGCGATGGAGTAAAGCTGTAGTTTTTTGAGACAGTCTGCATAGGGCATCTGTTTGAGGCCAGTAATCCTCTTTGTGAGGTATTTTTGTGACCTTTCCAGTTGTTGTAGATGTCTTGTGAGGTACATACCAAAAGGGGCGTTGTACTCTATAATGGGTCTAATGAGTGATGAGTAGAGGGGAACAATGACCTCTTTTTTTCTGGATGAGAAACCTTTTGTGATGAGGTGTGCCACGTAGAAGGATCTCCTGACCACTGTGGCAATGTGATTATCAAAGGAGAGACTACTGTCCACCTGTGTCCCATGGTCTCATCACATTTTCGGCATTAAGTAGACTACCAGCTATGTGGTAGTTCATGGGTACAGAGTTTTTACCAAAGGGGATGATAATACACTTTTTGGCATTGAGCTTCAGGCAATGGCTTTGACACCAGGTATCTGTCTCAGTGAGGCCCTTTTGTAGTTTGTCCACATCGTTAGGAGTTTTGATTATGGCTCCTAGTTTGCAGTCATCTGCAAACTTTGTTAGCCAAAGACCTTCTGTGTTGGCCTGCACTTCAGAGAAGTAGATACCAAACAGGAGAGGACCCAGGACTGAACCCTGTGGTACTAAACTTGTCACTGGTCTGATGTCGGATTTGGAATCCACTACTTTCACAGTGCGGGTTCTATCCATGAGCCAGTTGGCAACCCATCTTGTGACATAGGGATTTATACCTAGTTTAGTGAGCTTATCTATAATTCCAGAGTGGGGGATGGTGTTGAAAGCCTTGGCGAGATCTAGATAAGCTGTGTGAACCATTTTACCCTCATCTATGGCTTTGGTGACTGCTTCAAAGAAGTCAATCAGGTTTAGGAGACATGATCTGCCTTTTACAAATCCAAACTGGGTAGGGTCCAGAGTTTGGAGATTACCAATGTCTTTGTTTATGAGTTCCATGATGATACATTCCATGGCCTTGCAGACCAGGCTCATCAGGCTAATGGGGCGGTAGTTCCCGGGGTCCATCGTGGCTCCCCCTTTGTGTAGTGGGATAACCATTGCGTTGCGCCACTCAGTGGGTACAAAGCCTGAGGTGAGGCTATGATTGAACATGGTACTTAGGTAGGGTGCCAGTTAATTCTGTAGTTCGTGTAGAAGGCAGCCTGGGATATTGTCAGGTCCAAAAAATACACCAGCAAAGGTCCCATGGATGCTGTGTTCTTGGCTTTGGAGAGTGTGTTTTTTACCTGTGCAGCCGTGATTATAGGAACTTTGCATTCTTCCAGTATAGAGATGGGCCCTCTAGGGGGTGAGAGGGGGGGTAAAGTTAGCACTGAACCTATCTGCCAGGATGTTGGCAATATCAGTTGGTTCTGTATATTTAGTGTCATTGTGCTGTAACTCAGAGCAGATCTGAGTGTTGCCATTGAGATTTTTGACATCGCTATAGAATGCTTTGTGATTGTCTTTAGAATCAGTGGCAATTTTGTTTTCGTAACTAGCTTTGGAGGATTTTATGAGGGATCTCAGCTTCTTACTGAGGTTGACCAGGGAGTTCCTCCAGTCATGGGATTTTACTCTTTTTTTCAGTTCCTTTCTTCTGTTGTAGAGTTTGTTTATGGCAGAGGACCACCAGATTGGCTTCCTTTTTTTGGAGGATAGCATCTTGGTTCTGTTAGGGATAGCATGATCCATGCACTTGTGTAAGTGCTTATAAAGTGCATTTGTGTAGGATTCGGCAGTCATACCTCTATTGTCCATCTGCATGGGTGTCATGAAGTTTGCCACTTCTGTCTTAAGAAGTGTGAAGTTGGCTTTGGAGAAGTTTTTTACGATGGTTTCCCTAATTGGGGTGGGGGTGGGATGTGGATGTCTAGGCTGATTAGCTTGTGGTCGGATCTGACCAACGAGGAATTGACCTCTGGTGTGGAACACTGGTTTCCCATGTTGGTAATGACCAGGTCTTGGATATTGCTGCCCCTGGTGGGGGTGTGAATAAGTTGATCCAAGGAGTTGGAATTTATGAATTCTAGAAAACGTTGAGCAAAAGAGTTGGTACATGAGTAGTTTTCCCAGTTAATGGTGGGGTAGTTGAAATCGCCCATTATTAGGGTGTTGGATTGTACCCTAATACTTTCCAGTGTATCAAGAAATGAGGAGTGTGAATCCTGGGGCATGGTGGGGGGTCTGTAGCAAGCTACAATTTGGATTACGGTCTTGCCCAGAGTTAGTTGCACTTGGATAATCACGGATACATTATGCTGTGCAACTAGCCTGGAGGTGTGGATATCCTTAATGAATATGGACACGACTCTGCCTTTAGTGCTTCGTTCTGGGTTAGGTAGCCGACTGGTGTGGTATGAATTGTAGCCTGGTAATGCAGAAGTGCTCTCTGGAGCTTTGAACCAGATCTCTGTCACTGCACAGATGTCAGTGTTCCCCATTTTAAGGAGTGCCTCGAGTGAGTGCATTTTGAGGTTTAGACTTCTAGTATTGAGTAGCATTACCCTCAGATTTTGCTTGCTTGTACCTGTAATGAAGGTGAATTTGTCATTTGAACCTTGCCTAAAAAGGCACTATAGGGGTGGCAAGAGCCTTAGCTAGTATCCGGAATCCTAAGGGCGACAGGTGCAGGCCATCTCTGGCAAAGCATCGTGGTCTGTCGATCATGTCGTCCCAGGCAGACAAATACTGGCTTCACTTAGAATGACACCAGAAGCTTAGCCAATTGTTGAAGTCAATCATTTTGTCCTTGTACTGTTGTATCATTCTGGGTGATGGCAGGATGCTACTCAGGGTTAGTGTCATACCTGCCTGGGATACAAGATCGGAGAGCTCCTCCATGTCTCTTTTCATGTAGTCCAGGGAGGTACGTCTCAGGTTATTCACACCAACATGGACAATGACAGTGTCATATTTGTACTTATTGTGGAGTGACCTGAGTGCATGCGTTATGTGGTGGATCCTGGCACCTGACAGGCAGCTGACAGTAACTTTCTCCTTGATTAGTCTAGTGAGTGGAACATCAGTGTGCCTGACTATAGAGTCACCTATGACTAGTGTTGGGTACATTGTTATGCCTTATGGGCTGTGGTTGAGTGGCACACTGAGTTTGTGGGCTATGTGTCATTTGGGTTGTGTTGTGGGGTGGAGTTTGCTTGCGTTTATGCTTTGGATGTCCCTGATGCTTGGGCAGGTTTTTATTGAGAGCCTCCGCTAATGTAGGCATGTGTTTTGTGTTTCTATGTGTGTGTTTTAGTGGTGTAGGTTTTGAGGGACTATGTGATGAGTGTGGTGTGGTGCAAGTGTTTACCTTCTCCTCTTGACTGTCTAGTCCAGTCTTGGGTGAAGAGAGCTTTGCTTCCAGTTTGGCTATATAAGTGCATCTCTCACAAGTTGTAGTGTTGGGTGGTAGGAGGAGAGGGTTGTCTGTGAACATGAGGCAATTGCTGCATTGCCCCAAGATGCCCAGATTCATCAGGTAGACAGGAGAAATCACTGGGAGCTGACCCTTAGACATGCCTGGATAAGTGCTTATTTATTAAGTACTAAAAACTGCTTTCCACTAGACAAGTGAGGAAAGTTGAGTGCTGTAGTAATTTGCAGCTTATGTAGTGCTTACAATGAGTTCTGAACAAGTGCTGAGTTCAAAGAAACAGATTTGAGTGCTGAAACTAGAAAACTAGCTAGTAGGTATCACAAGGGATAAGAAACTAAGAGTAGTACTACTCAACACCAGAAGTCTAAACCTCAAGATGCACACACTCGAAACTCTCCTTAGCATGGAGAACATCGATATCTGTGCAGTAACAGAAACCTGGTTCAAGGCTCTCGAGAGCACCCCAGCACTACCAGGTTATACCTCATACCATGCTTTTCGGCCCCAAAACTTGGACCGAACCACAAAAGGAGGGGAGTATCAATATTCGTCAAAGATACCCACACCTCCAGGTTGGTGGCACAGCACGAAGCATCAGAGACTATCCATGTGCAACTAACAGTGGGTAAAACTGCCTTCCAGTTTATAGCCTGCTACAGACCACCCTCCCAAACCCAGGAACCCCACTTGGCCTTCCTGAGAACACTGGAAAATATGAAGATCTCTCCAAACACCATTATATTGGGTGACTTCAACTACCCAACCATAGACTGGGAGCATTACTCTAGCTCCAACACCAGGCCCAAAGGTTCCTTGAATTTATAAACTCAAATGCTATGGAACAACTTGTTACCACTCCCACAAGAGGGGAAAACATACTGGACCTGATCATCACCAACATGGGGACTCTATGCTCCAGACCAGAAGTGTATCCCTCACTGGTAAGATCAGACCATAAACTAATCTCACTGGATATTCACATCCCAACCCCACCCCATGCCCAGAAAACCACAGTGAAAAACTTCTCTAAAGCAAATTTCACACTCCTCAAAACCGAGGTGGAATCCTTCAAAGCCCCTGGGCCTGTGGATAACATGGCCCAGACCACAAAATCCTTTATAAACGCATCCTATGAACACCTTCAGGAATGCATGGATCATGCAATCCCAAATAAAACCAAGACCCAATCCTCCAAAGTCAGACGTCCTGTCTGGTGGACCCCAGCCATAAACAAACTATACAATAGAAGGAGGAAGCTACTACATGACAGAGCAAAATCCCAAAAAGGGAAGGCATCTCTGATCAGTATTAGCAAAAAACTACGGGCACTCATAAAATCGTCTAAGGCCAGCTTTGAGAGAAAAATTGCACAGGACACTAAGGATAATCACAAGGCCTTCTTTAGTTATGTTAGGAACCTGGGTGGGAATTCCCAGATATGCTCAGAATTAGTCAAAAATGACAAAAATACACCGAACCCACAGACATTGCCAACATCCTAGCTGACAGGTTCAGCGCAAACTTCTCCCCCCCTCCCCACCAAAAGGGCTAATATCTATCCCTGCAGAGTGCTGCCCCCCTGACATCTCAGATTCTCAGGTAAGAGCTGCCCTCTCCAAAGCAAGAAACACAGCATCAATGGGACCAGACGGTGTCCCAGGCTGCGTCCTACATGAACTCCAAGAAGAGCTAAACCCAAACCTAAAACTACTGTTCAATCTCAGCCTTACTACAGGATATGTACCCAAAGAGTGGCATACAGCAACAGTTGTCCCTCTCCACAAAGGTGGTGCCTCAATGGATCCTGGAAACTATCGCCCCATAAGTCTCACTAGCTTGGTCTGCAAAGCTATGGAAAGGATCATCATGGACCTTATAAATAAAGATATTGGGGACCTACAGACACTGGATCCTACCCAGTTCGGCTTTGTTAAGGGCAGATCCTGCCTCTTAAACCTGGTCGATTTCTTTGAAACAGTCACCAAGGCCATTGACAAGGGGAAGGTGGTCCACACAGCCTACCTGGACCTCGCAAAAGCCTTCGATACAATACCCCACTCGGGCATTATAGATAAGCTCACCAGCTTAAATATAAACTCCTATGTCACTAGATGGGTTGCAAACTGGCTCAAGGACAGAACCCACATGGTTAGAATAGCTGGAGCCATGTCAGACTCCAAACCAGTTACAAGTGGCATCCCACAAGGCTCAGCCTTGGGACCTTTCTTGTTCGGTATATATTTCTCGGAGGTACAGGCCATCACGGAAGGACTGTGGCTGACCAAGTTCGCAGATGACTGCAAACTGGGTGCCATAATAGACTCTCCAGCTGACACAAGCATCCTCCAAAAGGGCCTCATAGAAAAAGACAACTGGTGCCAGAGCCATGACCTCAAGCTAAACACCAAAAAGTGTATAGTCACCCCCTTTGGCAAAAACAAAGTGCCCACAAATTACCACATAGGTGGTAATCCATTAAGTACAGAAGAAGTAATTGGGGACCTGGGGACCCAAGTTGATAGCAATCTCTCATTTGACAACCACGTGGCCAAAGTGGTTAGAAAAACATTTTATATAGCCCTCCTAATCATGAAAGGGTTCACATCTAGATCAGGGAGGTCATCGTGCCTCTTTACTCATCCCTCATCAGGCCCATAATTGAGTACAATGCCCCTTTTGGGATGTACCTTACCAGACACCTGCAGCAACTGGAAAGACCCCAAAAGTACCTCACCAAGAGGATCAAGGGGCTCAAACAGATGCCGTATGCTGCCCGGTTAAAGAAACTCCAGCTCTACTCAGTGGCATGCCACCTGCTCAGAGGCGATCTGTGCCTGACGTATAAAGCCATGTCCAACCCAGAATTAATGGACATGCTGCACCTCAGAAAATCCAAATCCCATCGAGCTATGCGCTCGAGGGACTTAAACCTCAGCACTGAAATAAATAGGACATGCTGGAGGGACAGATTCATAACCCAGAGGCTCCATTCACTCTGGAATAAAATCCCAGTCCAGGTTAGGCTGAGTCCCTCATTGACTCTCTTCAAGAGGAATCTTGATGAGTGGATGGGAGATCATAGATTTACCTCGGGTATCACTTCTGTGTCACTGTTAGACAGAGGCACAGTATACTAACATCGAAAAAGGGCATAGCAAAATTAATTTAAAATGGGTGGCGAAAGCCATACACACTCTGGCTAGGCTTATAAATGCCCTAGGGCAGATAGCCTAGTATGAACCTATGAACCTATGAACCTTATAAGAAACAAAACTAAGCTAGAAGGCTTCCCTCCAACCCAGAAGGGCTTGGGGGCTCAGAAGCCTACAAACAGTCTAGACCACTTAACAAGAAAGGCAGGAAACACGCTTAATTTTTTTTTCTCTTTCCCAGATGCTCTCTTTCTACACAGTAGGAGTGCCTGAAATCAGAATATGATCTCACTGCACTCAGTTGAGTGAGCAAATGAGATGGGCCCAGAAGGAGTATCCAGTCACACATTTACAAGAGGGGCGGGCAGTTTCAAAGCCACTAAGATTAACACCAAAACAGAAACAGGGAAGGTGGGTGGGAAAACTAACTGAAGAACTGAGTATTTCCTGTTCAGTTAATATTCATGCAACACAGTTAAATCAATTTAAATACTGTATTATTTGAAAAAAAGTGTGGGCAGACTTAAGGTTAGAGAAAAACATTCTAGAGGATGAAAAGTGGTATAATGAAGGCAACTGCCCCAACAAGCAAGTAGGGAGACTATTAAACCAGGATAACGTGGAAGAGCTTCCTATGGGAGAAATGAATCACTTTCCCAGTCTTAGACACTTGACTGAAGGTTATTGAGAAGAAATTATTTTGTACATTAGAAATAAACAGGAATTACCCCAAAAGAACTTTTTAAGGCCAATATAGTAAAAAGAAAAATCATAGACTTTATCAGTCTCAGGAGCATAGACCCCCTCAGTATTGAAAATGTTTCTTTAAAGCCCTTTGACCTTCTGCCTGGAACCAGAAGCACTTAACCTGCCTGTTACAATAGATAAAAATTCCAAGAACTGTGAATGCACTTCCTTCAGACAGTGTGTTTGCTGCAGATGGACTGTCTGCAAACTTCTGTAATGCCCTGTTAGAACACTCTGGGCCCTCCTGCACTTGTCTGGATGAATAAAGATGGCCAGAAAAGTTGGGGCATCTTCCAGTGGATCAAGAGTAATGTCAGTAGTCTTATTAACAAAGGTAGACTGAGATATGCTCTCTTCACTTAACTATATAAGCAGTCTTTATTTATTTTGTTGAAGACTAAAATATATTCAGAAATACTGACCAAACTACCAGACGTTCTTCATAAAGTGATTCATTCCACTCAAAGATGATTCATTAGGGGTGTAAGGGGGAAAGATTGACTAAGACTTGGCTAAATTCCTAATAAACTAGTAGAATGAACGGATACCCCAAAACAGCCTTCTTATAGACCTGCAAATAGTATTTAATTCACTTAAGTGATCGCTATTAAGAAAAGTACTTCAGGCATATGGTATTTCATATTCATTTTTGACCAAATGTCAACCTTTTTGTAAAAAGCCATTAGTATAAGAGGTGATCAACATTTTCTACTTTTCTACTTATAGAGAGAGAGAGAGAGAGGGAGGGCCAAAGCAATACTACCCACTCTCGCAATGCTATTTGTATTAATAGTTAGGTACATCTGAGACAGCATTATATCAATATTATAAATTAACACTATAAATTAATTAATAATATGTGGCAAATGTCAAGTGCCTCTGGCAGACCAGATCTGCAGACAAATGCAAACTAGATGTAGTCATGGAATCCCATAAAGACACAGATATCCTTCAAAAGGGCCTGATACAGACAAACAACTGGTGCCAGAGCCATGGACTAAACTAAATGTGAAAAATGTGTAATAATATCCTTTGGAAATATGACCACCCATGGTAATTGCCACCTTGATAATGCACCCCTAAAAGTAGACCCATTGATCAGGGATCTGGTAACTCATGTTGACAGTAACCTGACATTTGACCAAAATGTGTCTACTGTGGAGAAAAAATCATTCTACACTGCACAATTTATAAGTAACAGCATGGCGACCAGGTCTAAGGAGATCACTGTTTCACTGTGCTCACCCCTTATCTGACTAATTATTGAGTACAGTGTAACTCCAGGTATATACCTGACCAGGCACTTGAAACAGTCTGAGAGACCATAGAGGTTCTTCAGAAAATGAATACAGGGAGTAAGCAACAAGTCCTTTGTGGACCATCTTAAAGCCCTATCCCTGTACATAGTCTCTTACAAACTGCTGTGCAGTGATCTATGCTTAGCCAACATGGCATCCTCTGAGCCCACACTGATAGATTTGCTGTCCATTTGCAAAGCAAATAACTTCAGAAATACCAGTTTTAAGGATCTAAACCTTGTCTGGAACATAAATAGGACATGTTGGAGAAACAGGCATGTGTCTCAAAGATTACCTGTTCTCTGGGACAGGCTTTCAGGTTAAAAGACAAAGACAGAAAGATAAAGAAGATAGGCAACCTTCATAAAGAATGCCAGCAATAACCTGCTCACCAGTCCACAGGACATCAAAGGAAGATAGTACATGTACTTCCAGCAACTTCTGAATGAAGAAAAAAAACAGAAGCTGTACTGCCCCAGGCACAGCCCATGGTGAGAGAAGAGGAGGAGCCTACCCTAGCAGAAGTAAGAAAAGCAGTAATGGAAAATGAAGTCAACGAAAGCTGCAGGCTCAAATGAAGTCAGAGCAGATTGATCAAGATCTTGGGTGAGATAGGGGAAAAATTGCTCCTGAGTGTACTCATAGCAGTATGATGAGAAATATGTACCTCAGTTGACTGGAGAATAAGTACTAGTTCCAGCATTCAACAACAAAGGAGTCATTCACAGCTGTGAGAAGGATAGAGGTATCAGATCCCTATCACACTGCATTAAAATTCTGGAGAGGGTTATTGATAAACAAATATGAAGAGTAGTAGAAAGTAAGATGGGAAATGAGCAGTTCTGATTCAGATCAGGATGCAGCGCAAATGACTCAAGGTTTGCAGTGAGACAGATACTTGAGAGGAAGCTAGAAATAAGGAAAGAGTTTAACTGAGCATCTTAGAATTGGAGAAAGCATTTAACAAGGTCCAAAGAAAACTGATTTGGGCAGTCCTGCACTGGTTCATAGTCCCACAAACATTGGTAGGATTAGTGCAAACTATGGATCCAATGACTCAAGTACAAATAGGGTTTGGTCTTACAGAGGGGATCCCAGTAGGAGTGGGTGTGCATCATGGTTCATCTCTGAGCCCACTGCTGTTCATACTGGTAATGAACTACATTAGCAATCAGGTTCAAGGGGACATGTCGACAAAGCCGCTGTGTGCAGATGATGTAGCATTACAAACAGATTCTGAGCAAGAACTTCAGCAAAGAATAGAGCAACAAAATGCAAAACTGAAAGTACATGGGATTAAACTGTGTATAGATAAGGCAGTTGTAATGGCAGCAAATGGGGGAAGTCAGAAGAAACTGAAAACTGAGATAGAAGAGCAAAGCAATGGAACAGGTTAACAACATCAAGTGTCTGGGAGGGGAGTCGAGGAGAAGGGAAGACTGAATGAAGAGGTTAAAGCTAGAATCAAAGGGGCTGCAGTCAACTGGCACAGAGTGTTGGGGTAGTGTATGACAGAAGAATGCCAAAGAAGCTGAAAAGTAAGGTGTACAGAACAGTGGTGCAACCAGTACTTCTGCGTGGTACAGAAATCTGGGCAGTAAAGGCAGAGCCATTGAGGAAGCTAGAGGTGATTTTATTTATTTATTTATTTATTTAAAATTTGTTTACTGGGAAAGTCCTTGATGGAGATGAAGTGCCTGAGAAAGGTGGTAGGAAGCACACTGTGGCACAGACAAAGAAAATACATAAGAGCAGAAGCCAACATAGCTTCAATTACAGAAAAAGTCAAAGAGAACAGATTACAGTAGTTTGGGCACATGTGCAGGAAAGCAAAAGACAATTTGAAGAAGAAGATTTGTGACACACAGGAAGAAGCTAAGAGGAAACGAGGGTGTACAGCAAAGAGGTGGATGGATTGTCTGAGAGAAGATCTATGACGATCAGCATGATTTATTAAAGAAGGTAGGAGGGAGGCACTGAATAGTGATAGACAGCAACACGTGACAAGATTCCCTGAAACCATATACAAAAATGCAAAAAAGGGGTTTATTGATGGTGAAACAGGCTTTCCAGCCATGTGAAGCAAAGCTAATCCCTAACCATATTTCAATGTGGCTTGGACCAATGGATCGTAAAGCGCAAAATTAACACTGATTTGGCACCTATGTCCCACAAGGACAGAGGATGCTTGTTAATACTTGATGCGCACAAACCTATTTTATATGTCATAAAATTCCTTTGGATATTGACACGTCAGCAATATTTTAATAAATTTGGAGTAAGTTTGGCTAAGCTTACAATGGCTCTTGGGCCAATAACCTTAGTAATTACCTGTGAGCCTATGAGCCTATATACAGTAGGGTGTCTCCTTTGTTTTGACCAATATATCGTGCCATCACAATTCACAGATGATAGAATGCTGTGTCTTTCGATCCTATTGTCATGTGTGATAGAAGACTCCCTATAACAGTTCGTAGAACCATAACTGCAAGTCTCAAGACATACAAAAAATAATAAAAACATCAAAACTGCGAGCAGTGGGTGTCAGCATCTCCTACATCCCCACTACTTCTGAATATTAACTCTGAGATCACTATACCTTGGTGAAAAGAGAAAACTCTGAAAAACAGTCATCTTGGACTTATAATACTGCTGGTCTTTATTTTTGCAAGTTCAGTCCCTCTGTTCCTGGACTCAGGTATAAGAATATTATAATTTAAAACTGTTACTGTGAGAGAAGGCTTTTGGGTGTTGAAGGACTTTGGTTATCTTTCATGGCTAATCCTGAGCAAGAAATCTGACTTATTCCTATTAAACAATGTATGTTTATCTAAAAAGAAAAATGACAGAAATATTGCCAATGTTAAGGAAACAAAAGTTATGAATGTATCCATAATGTAAAAATATTACAGTAATGTGTAGGCCTAAAGCTGTAGACATTAGCAATGCTCAGCATACAAAACATTCTTAGGTTGCTAAAGTACTTCCTCCCTGTCAGATAATGTCCTTTACAGCTTTCCTTCTCTAGATATAAAACTGGCCATGCTAGGGTAAATAACATAAGACACACAAAGCCTTATTTGCCAAGACAACTGTTGTGTCTGGTGAGAGTATGTCATATCTCTCAACCTCTTAGTGCAAGAAATCTGGACAAAGCCTAAAATAATAGGACAGATAAAGACCCACAAGTATGGAAAATGTTTAAATATTCTCTTATAAACTTAGAAAGTTGCTAGAATAACTGGATTTGTGTTATGTGCATTTTTCTGAAGGATATGAAGTGTGAGACACAAATGTTTGTTATGATACAGTGACTTCAATCCTCAGTGATTTGCCATAAAACCACAAATTTTATGAGAAAGAGAAAAAAAAAATGAGGTAAAAATCTGGACATTCTGTGAAAATCTGGTCAGTCGAGAAATATGGAGTATGTCCAACCTCAGTAACTGACAGCTGAAGTACTGGGCTATCCCTATTGAGTAGTACTGTCATAAAAATATACCTTTGATAATGGTCACCCCAAAGGAAGACCCAGATCTAGATATCACATGCAACTTCTAATGCTTTACAGAATTATTAAATGAAGTCAGTGTATCTGGTGCACAAATGTCTTCAGGAGCTGCTTTCTTGAAAATAATATCTATATAGCTAAAGCCGAGTAGCGTGAAACTTCGGAACTTCTGGTAAAGGCTTATTGAATTCAAAATACAAACATTTCATGCAATCATATGTTCATAGGTTCATAGGTTTATACTAGGCTATCTGCCCTGGGGCATTTACAAGTCTAGCCAGAGTGTGTTTGGCTTTTGCCACCCTTTTAGATCGGTTTACTGTGCCTCTGTAGAGTAGGTCACAGAAGATAGCCCGTTTAAGGTTAGTTTACTGTGCCCCTGTCTAGCAGGGACACAGAAGAGATCCCAGGGGTGAACTTATGATCTCCCATCCACTTGTCAAGATTTCTCTTGAAGAGGGTCAGTGAGGGGCTCTGCCTAACATGGACTGGGATTCTGTTCCAGAGTGAGGGCAGCCTTTGGGATATGAATCTGTCCCTCCAGCATGTCCTATTTATTTCTGTGCTGAGGTTTAAGTCCCTGGAGCATGTAGCTCTAAGGGATTTGGATTTCCTGAGTGGAGCATGTCCATTAGTTCTGGGTTGGACATGGCTTTATACATCAGGCATAGATCACCTCTGAGTAGGCAGTAAGCAACTGAGTAGAGCTGGAGTTTCTTTAGCTGAACTGCATAGAGCATCTGTTTGAGTCCCTTGATCCTCTTGGTGAGGTACTTTTGGGGCCTCTCCAGTTGCTGCAGGTGTCGGGTAAGGTATATCCCAAATGGGGCATTGCATTCAATTATGGGCCTGATGAATGATGAGTAGAGGGGCACAATGACCTATAATCACATAATCACATGATATAATCACATAATAATCAGAAAGGAATCTAGCAACAGCAATCTTACAGACACATATGGGCCAGTAATTTGTCAAAGAATTAAACAAAACAATGGAAATGAGCTTTATGCTGAGATCTGGTTTGGGCCATGTAATACCTTGGTCTACCTGCCTATAATAACCACAGACTCTAAATAAAACTCATCCTCACTACAGACTATTGAAAACAAAATATGTTGCTTCATCACTACCTGACCCTCTATGAGCACCACTGCATTGACCTCAAAAAAAAAAAAAATGGCTCCCGGTGCCACACACAATAGACCTGCTAACAGGCTCTCTCATCTTCAAACTTCTCCATCCTTACTCATTCCCACCACTAGTTGTCACACTTTATACTAAACAAGTATGCTACAACCTCACACTTCTCCCAAGCAACACCCCACTTCAAATAGGCTCTTCCAACCAGGTTACACTATACCAACCACTCTTTCTTCACCCTTTCTCCTAAAATATGGAAACCCTACCCAGCCACCTAAAGGAACTACCATACCCCTTCTCCACATTCACCGCTGACCTTAAAAAAAATCTTTACCACCAAATCTAGCTGTACTTACCACACAGCAGACTACATCACATAAGGTACTCCCTTTCTATTACTAGCACTTCTTAACTGTCCCACCATCCCTGCCCTGACTTTCTCTCATTACACCACAGCATTCCCAACATGATGTAAACATGATGCAAACATGAAATGTAATCATCTGAATTGTAAAATTTGCATTTTTCTCACAATTGTTGCTACATCTAACTGCAGCTTTACAGTTTTTGTTATATATTGTTACTTTCTGTTCTGTTTTTGACTTGTGCAGCTTAATGTCTCTATTTTCCCTTCTTCTGCTAAACTGTACACTAAGTGTACACGGTAGGATTCAAGAACATCCCTACCACATTTTTGTGTTTTCTAGTCACTCAGAAAGATTACACTAAATGTACACATAGTCTACACTTTGCAGTAACCTTTATGAATCCCTGTTTATATTTAAAGCTGCAAGAAAATCAGTAGGAAAACTAAAATTAGGAGGAAGAAGAGTCTGTGTTGTCTGTTCACTCTAAACGGTGTATACTTAATGTACACTTAGTGTAGGCATTACTGAATACTGGGAAAAATCTATTTTTTAGACAAAAGACAAATATATTTTTGCCTAGGCTATATTATCTAATGATCTCTGTTCTAAAGAGTGTACTCAGTGTGTTTAATGTCTTCTCTATGAAATGCAGCTTGTGAATACTTTCCCCCGGATTCAGCAAGCAGCCGTGCAGGAATAAGTTATTTCTGCACGGCAGGGACCGTTCCTGTTCAGCATGGCAGCACACCATGCATATGTATGAAGATGCACTGCCATGGTGTAAAATGGACATGGTTCTGTGTACAAGCACAGGGGATGTGTCTGAGAGGAGAGCTCTCAAAATATACATGCCCCCTGCATTCCAGTATTGCCTTCATGCAATTTAAAATGAACGAGACCCTTGTAACACCCCCAACCCATCAGGATGACAAATCTGGTCAAAGCCATAAGGGACAATTGTCCCTACCAAGACAAAAGTTGTTAGAATAACACATTTTGCATAAGCACATAGCATACACCTCCCAACCCATCAGAGTAAGGCATGTGGACAAAGCTATAAGGGACAATCATCCCACAAAGCAGAAAGTTGATAGAATAACAGGTTCAGCATTAGCATGGATATTCTTAAGGGTACAAATAAAAAAAACACAACAAATAATGTTTTTAAAACATGCAATAAAATTTAAGCATAGCTGCGTGGGTGTGCCCATTGTTTAGTTATGCTTAGTCCAACTTAAACAGCACAAGACGTTAAATAGCAAGAGACATCCAACATAAGCAATAGTGTAGTGGTTAGAGCATATTCTTTGCAAGCAGCCATTCCTGGTTTGATCCCCACTGTAACCAATTTTCATTTTACATGTGAAACCAATACATAAACATTTTTTAATAATTAGCTACTAAATAACATATATTTGTTAACCAGAGTACTGTAGTGAGGTGTCAGTTTAATAAAAATGTGAAACCCCCATATAAACACAAGTGCCCCATAGAGTATAGTCACACATGAATAAATGCAATGAAAGTGAATTGGGGGGGGTGTCAGGGACAGTAAACAAATTTATAATATGTAATGAATGATGAATCAATCCCATACAGCAGACAATTAATAAAATAAAAAACAAGCAATGCTAAGCATTACACAGCTTTGCTGACTGAGTGTAAGCATTGTGTACATATGAATACTAAGCAATAAATAGCCCGGCTAATTGGATTTGCCCATTGGTAAGCAATGCTGAACCTGCCCCCTTTAAGCACTGCCAGCCTTAGCTAAGCAGGTTTGCCTATAGCGTAGCTTAGCTCAGCATATTCCAAACCTTCCAATCATGGCAAAGGGTGGGAAATCTGCCATATTTAAACCCCACAGGCAGGAATACAGCTCATAACTGGCTGCAGCTTCCTTTTGAAGTAGTATGGCATGAGTTGGTGAGGGCATGCGCTTCCGGGTGCAGCGCTGGGGCATACAGGAATCCAAGGTCATGGTAAAACTCCTCCTCCTGGTACAAAACCATAATGTGAGACTGCTGCAGGGCCACTACAAGGGCTCCCAATATAAAGCAGAAGCCTGAGACCATCTCGTCCGTGATCTCACCAGTGCCACTGGTATCCCTCGGACTGGTGAGCAGGTCCGGCACCACTATACCGACTTGAAGCAGAGGAAGAGGGAGCTCTTGGATGAGTGGGTCCAAGAAGCAAGGCAGAGGGGTGATGTCCCAGCAGTGTGTAAGTAGTCATACCAATAACTGTTTACTAATGTCCAGCCTGTGTATGTGATGGATAGGTATGTCTAAATATTTCTCTATTTCCCTTACAGCTGCAGCTGAGCGGGCTGTGAATCAGGACGCCCATGCTAGTAGGTTGCAAAAGCTGTGTTGCGAGGCTGGTGAGTAACAATCCTGCTTGTAGTAGTCATACCAAATAAATACATAGTAGTAGAAAGTCACCTGGCAGTAGAAAAACTGTGTATGAGTTGTACTGAATAAACCAGACAATATGACAGTAATAGTCCCATATAGTTCATATTTAAATAAAACTGTAACTGCCTGGCAATAAAGTTCTAAATCCTGGACTGGTTGTGTTTACTCTGGTATTGTATGGCATTTAGTGTTGCATTCTCTGAATAGTAATGTTGTGTTAACCAGTGTTACCCACACTGTGCTACATAAAAAAATATCTAGGAATGTCTGTATAAGACTGTTTTAAGTACAAGATCAGATTGTACAACCAAGAGAGACTTAGACAGAAAACACTAAAGAAGTCGACAGCAATATCCAGATAGCACACTCTGATGAAACTTAAATTGCTGTATTTTTAGCAGACACAGCCATGGTTCAAATCCTGGGAGTGGTAGTAATTTATATGCATAATCATACCTCTCAACTGTATAGATTTTTGCAGAAAGTCCAGATAATTGGCTCATATTTTCTGCCTGTTCTTCTGTCCCCCTGGCAAATCATAGGGATGATCTCAGAATTGTAGTCACTAAATAATGACATACATTTGATTTCAGACCTCAAACCCTTCAGAAAATGTATATTAAAACAAATCCTGTCACTCTAGCAACTTTCCAAGTTTATGAGAGCAATATTAAAAATATGTCCCTATTTGTACCCCCATTTTGTCAAGCTTTGTCCAGAGTGTGTGCATTAAGATATTGAGATGTATGTGCATAATATTAACTAGGGATCTGGGAATATGCATAGAAACAGTCAGGTAGTGTTAACAAACCCCCCCCCCAGGTCTGTCAGATAAGAAAACTGTAACTGCCTGGCAATAAAGATTTAAATTCTGGAATTGTATTGTTTACTCTGGTATTGTATGGCCTAACGTAGCATTCACCAACATCTGATTTCAGAATAGTACTGTTGTGTCAACCATTGTTTCTCACACTGTGCTACATAAAAATATGTCTAGGAATGTTTGTATAAGACTGTTGTAATTATAAGGTCAGATTGTACAACTAAGAGAGACTTAGACAGAAAACACCAAAGGAATAGAGAGCAATATCCTAATAGCACACTCTGATGAAACTTAAATTGTTGTATTTTTAGCAGACACAGCCATGGCTCAAATCCTGGGAGTGGTAGTAAGCTGTATGCATAATCATACCTTTCAGCTGTACAGATGTTTGCAGAATGTCCAGATAATTGGATCATATTTTCCGCCTGTTCCTCTGTCCCCTTGGCAAATCAGTGGGATGATCTCAGAATTGTAGTCACTAAATAATGACATAACTTTGATTTTCAGACCTCAAACCCTTCAGAAAATGTATATTAAAACAAATCCTGCCACTCTAGCAACTCTCCATGTTTATGAGAGCAATATTCAAAATATGTCCCTATGTGTACCTCCATGTTGTCAAGCTTTGTCCAGAGTGTGTGCATTAAGAGATTGAGAGGTATGTGCATAATATTAACTTGGAATCTGGGAATATGTGTAGAAACAGTCAGGTAGTGTTAACAGACATTCCCTCTACAGGTCTACCAGGTAGGAGATGTAGAATTTAGCTATAAGATAGTTGAAGTATACACTGTGTACACACATACCACTGCCCAAACCAAGGCCATGGGGTACTGTAATAATACCTGTAGAGTAATGCTTAGAGCAATGATCATTAAAGTTGTGAATACTGCAAGGATATATAAGTTGTTAACTGACATCTCTCTCTCCCCCCCCACCAAATCTGCAACAATAATCTAAACATGTCTGTGTCTTATAATCGAACTTCCAAAATTTCAAACACCATATGTTCGAACTTGGGAGTTCGAAATATGACAACATCTAAACCCCAGAACAGCAAATTTCTTCCCAGGGATTGCTGTTCCAAAAAACACACACACTACACAAGCACACCAAAACCCTAATACACCTACACTACACCTTACATAAACAACTATCTATGCACTTACCTTAACCCAAACCCTAACCCTAAGGTCCATCAGTACCGCACACTTACCTTACCTGCGCCATAACCCTAAAGTCTGTCACTATCGCGCACTTACCTTACCCGTGCCCTAACCCTAAAGTCTGTCACTTTCACACACTTAGCTTACCTGCACCCTAACCCCAACGTTCGTCACACTCGCACACTTACCTTACCCAATCCTTAACTTTCGCACCACAGTAGAGACAATGTCAAAGCCACAGAAACAGCCAACCAAATTCTATCCCTGGGAAAGAATTTGAATTTCCGTGGCTTCGACATTTCTATTTTTTTTAACTTCCCTGTTTGAACTTCCAGTATTAGACATTCCAAACGGTTGATTAAATAACATAGACCCATCTAAACACACAAATCAATGGGTATGTTTGCATCAAACCTACTGTTGGGACATATGTCCTATTGTTCAACAAATATTGAAATGTGTTTCTATTAATGTTCCATGTTACAATACTATCACTGGTGACCTGTTGCTATCAATGTAACCTGCATGCTGTTGTAATGGCCACTGTGGTTCCATATATTCATGTGTTCTGTTTCCTATGCAACTGTTCCAAATCTGGTGTTTTGGGTTAATGGGAATATCTATGCATGCTGTTATAACTAATCCTGGATTGTGTTGACTATTACTAACCCACATATTTTCTAAAACTGCAACACCATAGCACACTTGGGAAAGCTGGTCCCAATGGACCCACTTCTCCCACCTCATCTGGCCATGGCACTGGGCCCCAGCACATCTGGGACCCACTCTGGGACCTCCTCAGCTGCTGGTCTTGTACCACCTTCGGGTGGAACTGCCTCAGGGGATGGGGCTTGTCTCCCCCCCCAGGGAGCAGGGCGCAGACAGGATCCTGTCACTCAAAGTCAGGTCCAGGGATTGGTGCATAGCGAGCTCCGAATGGGTGTTTAGAGATCTGCTACACCAGCTTGAGGGGTGTGTGCGAGATTTAGAGTGTCAGCCTGCCCCTCCTGCTCAGCCTCCAGCACAGCCACCTTCGAGACCGTGAAGGTACAGTGGTGACTGCCCATGGTTGGGGACCTCAGTCCCACTGTTTCCATTTGAGGTCTCATGGGCTTCTGATTTCCAAACACCCCTCCCTGTCCAAGGTGTTTACCCCCCCACATGTGTAATATACTGCCCCTGTATGCTGTCTTGTCTGTATTGCCTGTCTTCCTACACAACCTACCTCCCCAAATATACTTACTATCATTCCCCAACATCCCACTCTCACCTTAAAAAAGGGGCAATCTGTTCCCAAAAGAAAATTTTGCCCAATATATAGCTGCCCATTTCTCACAGGTGTCCATTGGACACATGTAATCTGGTCTAATTGGCTTTACAACACATTATTATTGTCCTCACCCCTCTCTCAGGGGTTTGACTGTCCAAATCTACCTCCAAATTCTGTATATATGCATAGCTGTTGCTGTAGAAGAAATGGACAGCTATGGACCTTCTTTACACCCGGCCTGCACATCCCTAACTACTTTCCCTATTGTCTTTCCCTCTTTGTGCCCCCTTTTTCACCACTTTCCTATCACCCGTTTTTTCTTTTCTTTTAAAGAAATTAGCTCGGGGGGTAAGCGGGAGTAAGCACTTTTAAGCAGTAGTAAGCGGGTTTAAGCCTGTTGCATGGCGCTAAACAGTGCCTGCACAGATTAAGCACTTTCATGCTGTCTATTTAACTGGAAGTTAGCATTGCTTACCACCATGCAAACCCACTTACAACTGCTTAACCATGCCTTAATCACTCTATATCCAACAGCCCTTGTTCTGCCCAGCAACAAAATAATCAGCCCTTGCAAGTCTTGAACACAGGACCCTGCACACCATATGTACAGCAAGTTACCACTAAGCCAGTTGAGTTGTAGATAAGTGTGATGTTTTCTCAAACATATCATGCAGCACAATCATTCAACAATAGGGAAAATATATATATATATATATATATATATATATATATATATATATATATATATATATATATATATATATATAGCATTCGGACATCAGAGCCACACTCTGAACCTCTCACTGTAAAACATCTGACCAAAGGCACTGTAAATGGGGGTAAAGGGGCCCAGAATAGGGATTGCTTGTAATTATTGCCATTATCCCTTCCTCCACAGCTGAACTGATCTGCCTTGCAACAAAATAACCAGCACTTGCAAATCTTGAAACCAGGACTCTACAAAACATAGCCTCAACAAGTTACCAGTAAGCCATCTGAGCTGCAAAATGCTGGGATGATTTCTCTAACATATCATGCAGAACAGTCAGGCTACCATAGGAAATGTACAATGTGTTAGCACTAAACATTCTAATGATACACACACACATACACACACATATATATACATATATTTATATATATATATATATATATATATATATATATATATATATATATATATATATATATATATATATATATATATATATATATATATATATATACATAGGACTGCAATCACCCGATCACACCTACTGTCTACTCTTTTATATGCCTCGCCTGTACTCTCAAACCTCAACAAATCCAAACTAGATAAGCTGCCCCATAGCTACAATCATATTGCCAGATTCACCACTGGCTCCACCTATAGAACCCACCACTGCCAGAACCTTAAACAACTAGAGTGGCCAGAACTGGCCAGCTTAATTCAATTCAATCAACTCGTAATAGTGCATAAAATTTTGTACCACCCTGAGGATACCCCATCACTTAAAAATATTATTAATCCATATAGCAACCTAAGATCCCTACGGTCAGCCGATAAACTACTGGTCCAGACCCACAAAGCTAGTAACTCTGCTGGTGAATCCCTGTTTGCCAACTTCATTGGCAAAACCTGGAATTCATTGCCAAACTATATAACCGTACAATCCTCCAAAAGTCTCTTTAAAAAAAACCTGAAACAGTATCTCAAAGTGGATTGGCTATGCCCATGTACCAACCCTGATTAAGTTACAAACTAAAAGCATATTCTGCAATTATCATATCTTGTAACTACATCACCAAGCTCTGCTTCCAATCTGATGTCTCTTACTTTTAATTGTCTGTCCATGAGAATTGTGAGTCCCTACTATGGAACACTACTAATCCATTGTATATAATCACTTTATTTTTATAATTATTTGCTAACTTCTGTGTAATCTATGTAAGTTTGTCTATGTGGAGCTTTTCTTCCCGGGCCTCCGCTGAAAATGGACATGTATCCAGTTCGGACTATCCCGGTAAAAAATGTAAAATAAATAAAATAAAACATATATATATATATATATATATATATAGATATATAAATATACACACATACATACATATACCAATACTTTTATATATATATATATATATATATATATATATATATATATATATATATATATATAGAGAGAGAGAGAGAGAGTATATATAGAGGGTGCACAGCATATCAAACAGTTGCCACCTTTTCAAATGGCCAGTGTCTGATTCTTTCCTACAAATGAGAATTATTGCATGAAACATATACCCACACACAATGCAAAGGACATGACACCACACTCAGTTTGCATACATATAAATATTTATTTGTGTACTATTTCAGTTGTTTATGACATTTCTTATAGCATTTAGGTGCTTGAAATACATAATAACTGATTAATGCATCTCTCAAAGAAAACATATGATACAGTAATCTGCAAAACATAACATACTTTGCTATCTAGGCTAAAGCCTTCAAGTAGTACAACAGTGAAAAACACACTTACATTGAAGACAAGAATCAGCCAACACTTAATTACAGATGTAGTTCAACAGCTTCCAATTACACTCTGTAGTCAACCCCCTAGGGGGAAAAGTATCAGTTGTCACAATGTAAATGTATCTGTTACATAACAATGCTTAACTTAAAATGTCACTATCACACTGACAAACAGAACTGTGTGCAAGACAGTAAGGTCTAGCCCAACACTGTTACCATGGTGAAACATATGAAAATTTAGAACCATATACCTTAATGTTTCTTATTACTGATATCCCTCACATGTTGTAATAGCCTAAGTTAAAAACATTTAATACCCCTCCCCCATAAAATGTCTTACAAGGGCATATAAAAGTGTTCTCCATACACTTAGCTCTAGGCTGTACAGGGTCACACGTGTTTTGTCTAGCTGTAGCTCTCATATATATGGACCCTACCTCACAACTGTTTGTGGGAGTCCACAGCATCACTGGAATGATAACAGGAATGTCAGCACTTAATAATGATAGACCATTAAATATCAACTGTCTACTGCATGACATCTGGACAAAGCCTGGTATATAGGTGGAGAACAGAGGCTGAAACACAGGGCCATATTTAAAATACTGCTGTTATACACTGCGAAAGTTGCTGGTCTTACAGGATTGGTTGCAACATACCCTTACTCAGGAATATGTTGTCAGAAACACAAATGGATGTTGCCATGTACTGATAACAATCAACGGAGAGAATGCCACTGATATGTCAGGGGACAAGACCTGTGTGGGGAACAGACAAAACATAACAGCGAATTCTCTGGCCATCATGTGGAGAGGCCCACAGTTGAGAGCTATGCAGACAGACTGCATTCCATGCAAAACTAGCATGTACACACAAAGCCTGTAAAACTAGTAGTATTCAATGCATATAACAGCAATACTCACACACTGTCCCTAGGTCTGGACCCTTATACTAACATGTAGTTGGCCTTTGTGCACAAGCCCTGTTGTAAGGGGTATAGCTACCTGCTGCCTGTAACACCACTGCCCACACACTGGAAGGATGTCTTCCATACAGGAAAGGTAAATGGACAATGCCCACACTGTCACTGCATGCAACGAAATAAAATGTGTACTGCTACTGATTGTTGCATTGCCATGACACTGATATGGGTACTGCAGTAGGTATGCTTATCACATAGTAATTAGAGCAGTGTACAACTGTGTTATGACCCACTGTCCATGCCTACCACTAACAGCTATATTAACACCCGTATACACTGGATATCAAAGTGTACACACCCCTGTTGGAATGCCAGATCTGTGTGCTGTATGCCAATGAGACCACAGGAAGTCATGTCAAAACATTTCTTACCTCAAATGTGGCCCATAACCTGTAAAATTCTATTTAAAAAGAAACAAAGCTGTTTCATGAAAGGTGAGCAACCATTGCCAAGTGAAGGTGTGATATGATGTTAGAATAAAAGCCAAGACAACTGGCTGCTATAATCATCTCAGCATGTGTTTACACAACATACCAGTGTTAAGGTGTGCATACCCATTCATCTGGCTTACTGTACTGAATATTACTTCCCATATGCTGGAGGGACACGTGCATAACCCAGAGACTGCCCATGCTCTGGAATAGATTTCCCATACATGTCAAGCAGAGCACCTCATTGGCCTTCTTCAAGACAAATGTTAATGAGTGGATGGGAAATAGAAAATTCATCACAAGGATCACTCCAGTGTCTTTACTTGACAGAGGCACTGGGAACTAAGGTCGGGTGGCACAATGCCAGGGTAATCCCATGGGTTAGGCTTGTAAAGGCTCCAGGGCCATTAGACTAGTACACACCTATGAACTTATGAACCTATATGTTTCCACAGGACAGGTTGTTATGTTCTCTATTGAACTGAGCAGGCTATAGGACACATCACAGGTGGGGATTGTGTTGATGTGCTTTTGTGAGGTCATGTTCCAATTGCACAAGTACCATGCATTGTAACAGGGGTGTGTGCACTTCATATCCACTGTAGCTATATGGAATCAGCAGTACCTTACCTGTACTCCCCCTTGGTGGACATCACCAAGACATAAAGCACATAATAGGTTGCTATAGTGGCTGTACAGGGACACATAGGTGCAGACCACAACTTGGAAGCAAGTGCACCTCTATCTGAGCAAGCATGTAGGTTCACAGGTGACCTCCTGTAAGGATGACTATGACTATGACTAGAAATCAGATATATGCAAACCACCAAGGTCAGTTACAACCATGTATACACATATGTACGCAGTCTCAGAGCCAGTAACACAAGTCAACCTGTACTGGGAGTAAAGCACACTTTGTACACACATGCCATGGATACAGGCAACCTGTATCAGACAGGATAGGTGGGAACAGTGGCATCCTGTCCACAACAGTAGTACGGGAGGATATGCACATCAGCCACACTCCTGCCTACATCAATGGTGAGCATAAAGCCTACTCTCCAGGTGGTCTACTTTCCACCCCCTTATAGTGCCACTCAAAGTGAGAATCACAGCTGTCCTATGAACTGAAAAGGCAGACAACAAACTATTTTTAGCCATTTTCAGACCCTGCCTGCCCACCTAAAGCCTACTCTCTAGGTGGTCTACTTTCTACCTCCTATAGTGCCACTCAAAGTCAGAATCGCCGCTGTCCTATGAACTGAAAAGGCAGACAACAAAGTATGTATCTACTGCATCCTGCCTTCTACAAGTAATTTGTAAAGGATTTTTTATTACATTTTAAGTAATGCAGGAACAAATTAAACAACAAAACAAAATGTGCTCTCTCCTGCTCATCCAGCATGACTGCTGCTAAGGCCTCCAACCCTAGTCTTTCTACTACTCAGGTACTTCTGTTTAGACTTGACTCCATTTGGGTATTTTTTAGTTTGTTTTCTTGAACCAAAGTAACTCCATAGAATCTTTCAACTGGAGATAATAGTGTACAAATTATTTTATTAGCCACCAAACTTACTTGATTTTATTTTCTCAGTGCTTGCACACAGGTTTTCTCTGGCTCTGCCTACCTGAGTCCCTTCCCCCTCCCCCTTCCATCAGTAACCTATTCCACTCCACCATAGTTTTCAAAAAGGGCTGGCATCATTTTTGAGCAGTCCCTTAGCAGTCCATCCTACTCGTGGTGTTCTGGGTGAGTTACAAATGTATTTATGTTACTTTATCCTTTATGTAGTTATTTAGCCATGAGAAGAAACTGCTATTTAAACCATGTTAAGCAAATCACTGTAGCCTGTTTTACTGCTTAGGATCGAATACTTGACTATATTCCTGTTTTGCTGAAGTTGAGGTTCTTTTTTTCTTTGGACAACAAAAGCTGTCCTTGCTTGATAAGGAAAAGGAATTTTAACTTCTTGTAGTGAATAGCAGAGTTCTTGCTCACTGCATAACAGTTTAAGTGTAATGTACTAGAATGCACAGGATAATAAGATTATCTAACTTATAAGAACTGCTGAGCGAACTTATTTGGACAATTGCAACATACGGTAATTGTATGGTAGTGCTTGCGGTCGTATAGTGAGCTATGCATCTAATAGTGTACAAAAGCAATGTTAAAATGCCAGAATATGTTGTAGCTTCATCCGTTCTGTGTTGTGAAACCATGTGTGCTTCTGTTTATTTTGTTTCTGAAGAAAGCTACTGGTTCCAGTTATACTAAAATGTTTGTGTCGCATTTTCAGTTAAATGCAGTTGCACTGTTGTTAATATAGCCAAGACATGTACCTAGATACTTTTGTTTTTCTAAAATTTTAGCCCTCATTTTTCTCTCTTCTACATCTTTTCATTTCCATAGCTATTTTCAGCCATTTTCAGAACTTGCCTGCACACCTAAAGCCTAGTCTCCAGGTGGTCTACTTTCCACCCCCTATAGTGCCACTCAATGTGAGAACTGCGGCTGTCCTATGAACTGAAAAGGCAGACAACAAAGTATATATCTACTGCATCCTGCCTTCCACAAATAATCTGTAAAGGATTTATTTCTTACATTTTAAGTAATATAGGAACAAATTAAACAACAAAACAAAACGGGCTCTCTCCTGCTCATCCAGTATGACTGCTGCTAAGGCCTCACACCCTAGTTTTTCTACTCCTCGGGTACTTCTGTTTAGACTTCCCTCCATTTGGGTATTTTTTAGTTTTTTTTTTTTTGAATCAAAGTATTTCCATAGAATCTTTCAACTGGAGATAGTAGTGTACAAGTTATTATCTTAGCCACCAAACTTACTTGATTGTTTTTTTCCTCAGTGCTTGCACACAGGTTTCCTCTGGCTCTGCCTGCCTGAGACCCTTCCCCCTCCCCCTTCCATCAGTAACCTATCCCACTCCACCATAGTTTTCAAAAAGGGCTGGGCTGTTGCCATTTCTAAACATTCCCTCAGCAGTCCAACCTACTAGTGGTGTTCTGGGTGAGTTACAAATGTATTTATGTTACTTTATACTGTATGTTATTTAACCATGAGAAGCAACTGCTATTTAAACCATGTTAAGCAAATCACTGTAGCCTGTTTTACTGCTTAGGACCGAATACTCGACTATATTCCTGTTTTCTGACTATAATTGCTTAAGGCGATTCCTTTCTTTTAAACTGCTGAAGTTGAGGGTTTTTTTTTCCTTTGGACAACAAAAGACATCCTTGCTTGATAAGGAAAAGGAATTTTAGCTTATTGTAGTGAATAGCAGAGTTCTCACTCGCTGCATAACAGTTTAAGTGCAATGTACTAAAACGGACAGGATTATAAGGTAAAAAAACAAACCAAGTAAGCAAAGGTATGGCTCTAGTATTCACTTCAACGCAAAGTCACAAATGGTAAATAAAGAAAGATGTGTAGAATAAATACATCCAATAATATCCATTCGTTGCTCAGCTTCAATGGTAGCACAAGTGCTTTCACATATAGCTTCATCAGGTGTTTAAACAAAGTTACTAAAACACCACCTTTATACTTGCAAATGATCACATGATCAAACAATGACAAAAATAAAAGCAATACATACATTGTAAACAAATAACTATTAATAATATAAATTAAAAAATAAAATTAATATAAACTACTAAACAAATGAACAAATTAAATACAACAAAACATAAAAATCTAAAAAATAATGTATATAAATAATGTATATAAATACTTATTTATGAAGAGGTCTCTTATATAGAACTGGTTTAATGGGTACACAGTCATTGAGACCATGCCCATAATTTGCTCTAAGTCTCACAATCCAATTTGCTTCCAGTTCTTCTGTTCTATGCCTAATATTACCACCTCTTATACTACCGTGAGTGGTACCTAACACTAAGAATTCAAAAATATGTTCTTCATCAGTGTTAATAACATGTTTGGCAAGTGCATTAATATCATTCTTTTTCTTGATATGATATAAATGTTCCCTAATTCTCTCTTTCAGTGAACGATCAGTTTTGCCTACATAAAATGTATTACATAGGGAACAACACGCAAGATAAATAACATGTACGGTCTCACAAGTGGCACCTGCAGTAATGTGAAAAATCTCACCTGTATCTGGGTGTCTAAAAGTGTTGTTCTTGGAAATAAAACCACAGTACCTACATCTACCACATGGTTTAGTACCTGACTCTAATGCTGTATAATTAAAAGAAGTACTATTGCACAACCTATTCCTAAGAGACCTTTTGTTCTTGAATGAAAATTGCGGTCTTATGCCTACTATATCCTTAATATGGTCATCTGTCATTAAAATATTCCAATGTTCATTTATAATCTCAGTGTACATACTAACATCCCTGGGATAACTAAGAGACATCCTTAGTTGATTATTCATCGGGCGTCCCCCACTATTAACTCTCTCTGAGAAATAAGGTTTGGCTATGGTATTTCTCATAGAATCAACAGCTAAGGAATTCTTCTCAATCATACACCTTTCATACCCTCTCTCTAATAACTCTGATTCTGTTCTCTTTCTTTGCTGTTCATATTCTTCATTTTTCACATTTAACCTTGAAGCTCTAAAAAATTGATTCCTGGCAACATTTCTGAATATAAAATTAGGGTGCATACTCTTTCTATTTAATAACTGATTAGCATGACAGTCCTTCCTGTATAAGCTACTGCTTATCTCACCCTTATCATCCCTACTAACAAACACATCCAAAAAATGTATACCATCTACTGAATAGTTCAAAGTGAACTGTAAAAAACAGATGAACCATTAACATAGTTCATAAATCTCTGTTCCTCTGTTCCTTTCCATATAATAAAAATGTCGTCCACAAACCTTTTATAAAATAAAATAAAATCTTTAAATGGACCCTTCATTAAATATTGGGATTCCCACACTGCCATAACTGCATTGGCATAACTATTGGAGCACGAGCTCCCCATAGCTACACCATTCTTTTGCCTGTATATGGTTTTCCCTGAACACACAAATATTATTCTGAAGTACTAAATTCAATAAAGTCTCTATCAAAAATATGTTGTTGCTATCAAATTCTCCAGAATCCACTAATAATTTTTTAACATATTCTATACCTGTATTATTGGGAATTACAGTGAACAAGGAACCCACATCTAATGTTACAAACAGAAATTTAGTATGGAAAATTACTTGTTTAGAAAATTGAAACTAATCACTTAAAAAACTGTTCTCTATCTCTTAAAACTATCTGAGACTTATTGATTACAGGCCTGAGACGTTTCTCTAAATAGATTGACAAAGATTCAGTGCACCAGTTGTTACCTGCAACTATTGGTCTCATAGGTGGCTTATTGAGATTCTTATGCACTTTAGGCAGTCCTTGTATAATAGGAATAGTGGGATTTGCTGTGTAAAAATATTTAGCTAACTCTTGATCTATTAAGGAGAAAACTTCCAACCACCTGATAGAATTTGAAATAGAGTTAATCATAGTGTTGACATGTGCTGGTATAATAACTTCATAAAATTTATCATCTGATAGCATATCATACATGGCTATATCATAATCTGCTCTATCCATTAACACTATTTGTCCTCCTTTATCTGCTGGTCTAATGACCAGATTCACATTATTCTCTAAATCACTCAAGGCTTTGTATTCTAGCTTACTTAAATTACACTTATTATTCATTGTCTTATTTGTTAATCTATTATTATATACCTGATAAATATTGGATATACACAGTTGTTCAAAGGCATTGACTAATGCATTATGTGTAGGCACAAAAACACTCAGTCTTTTAAAACAGTCAATACGTTGTTCATGAGCTCCATTAAACATACATTTTAATGTAAGATTTCGTGTAAACATCTTAGGTCAAAAATAATATCTGTTATTCGCATATCAGCTGTAGGAATAAATGCAAGACCTTTATTCAAAACAATCATTTCATGTTCAGTTAAGCAGTGACTGGAAAGATTAACAATCAATGTCTTACTTGCTGAAACACTTTTTTATTGTTAATGGGCTTGTCATTCTTTCGCCCAACTTCCTTTTGTATCTGGTTGATCTCCTGCCTCTTTGTTTTTTTCTGCTGCCCCCCCCCTCTTATTCTGCTTGTTGATCTCTCCCTCACAGGAAGAGGAAAGTTCAAGCCCTAAGAATTCAAGCCCACTAAAAAATTACTCGGAATATTATCTTGATTGTGGGACGTTGTCAAAGCAGGAAACTCTGCATCAATAGACCTATGCACGTCTGCTGTTGTTGTAAAGGTCTTTCTTATCGCCCCCGCACTTGCATTGGAAATTGACACTGTTGTAGTGCAAGGTAAACTTAAGGGTACAAGCTGTGCACCTTGATTATCTAAAGCATTCTCTTGTGTATCCATTGTAGGTGTAGTAATAACGCTCGCCAATTGCACTTCTGCTCCATTGGAAACAACACCATTCTGTAAATTCCGTGAAGAGGAATGTGATTGGTCGTTAGAATCACCTGGCCAAGTAAAAATGTTACCAGCAGAAAAATCTTTACGATCCCTTTGTAACTTATTCAATTTAATTTGTAACAGTTTTCTACCATATATTGCAACATTATCAATAGTTTCAGTCATGGGTTTATTCAAAACAGCAGGACAGTATTTATTGCAAAGCGCTAAATACTTGGTCTTAATAGTTTCAAGTAAAACTACTTCTTGTCTTGTCACTGATGCTATTAACAGTTTTAAATACCCCAAACTAGTAGACAAATTAAGTTGTTGCCATTCACTTAAGAGACTTATGTCACAGTCTACTTGGGCCGGCATTTTCAAAACCCTCAGCCCACGAGGTATAACTTTCTCTGATAAGCATACCTGTAGATGAAATTTCTCATATTGTGTGCATTTTAATTTGCACAGATCTCTTTTCAGGTTTAGTAGATCACTCTTTAGTGCCAAAAAGTCAGTTTACAAAGTATCTTCACCAACTGTAGACATGAACTCCATGTACAACGGATTCTCTTTATAGCTGACTCTGGAAATGAAAGCATTAACATTCACTTCAGTCCAATTAAGTTGCTCTTGCATCACTGCTGCTTCAAAAGTCTCAACATTATCATCGCCGGAAGCTATATCCAAGGTGTATATGGGTGTTAAAAAATAAGTGTAGTACAAGTACAAAAACACCAAGCATACACCTAATACCTTCACAATAGAAAAAATGTCAAAAAACAAACCAAGTAAGCAAAGGTATGGCTCCAGTATTCACTTTAGCGCAAAGTCACAAACGGTAAATAAAGAAAGATGTATAGAATAAATACATCCAATAATATCCATTCGTTGCTCAGCTTCAATGGTAGCACAAGTGCTTTCACATATAGCTTCATCAGGTGTTTAAACAAAGTTACTAAAACACCACCTTTATACTTGCAAATGATCACATGATCAAACAATGACAAAAATAAAAGCAATACATACATTGTAAACAAATAACTATTAATAATATAAATTAAAAAATAAAATTAATATAAACTGCTAAACAAATGAACAAATGAAATACAACAAAACATAAAAATCTAAAAAATAATGTATATAAATAATGTATATAAATACTTATTTACGAAGACGTCTCTTATATAGAACTTGTTGCCTGATGAATAATCAGCTAAGGATGTCTCTTAGTTATCCCAGGGATGTTAGTATGTACACTGAGATTATAAATGAACATTGGAATATTTTAATGACAGATGACCATATTAAGGATATAGTAGGCATAAGACTGCAATTTTCATTCAAGAACAAAAGGTCTCTTAGGAATAGGTTGTGCAATAGTACTTCTATTAATTATACAGCATTAGAGTCAGGTACTAAACCATGTGGTAGATGTAGGTACTGTGGTTTTATTTCCAAGAACAACACTTTTAAACACCTAGATACAGGTGAGATTTTTCACATTACTGTAGGTGCCACTTGTGAGACCGTACATGTTGTTTATCTTGCGTGTTGTTCCCTATGTAATAAATTTTATGTAGGCAAAACTGATCATTCACTGAAAGAGAATTAGGGAACATTTATATCATATCAAGAAAAAGAATGATATTAATGCACTTGCCAAACATGTTATTAACACTGATGAACAACGTATTTTTGAATTCTTAGTGTTAGGTACCACTCACGGTAGTATAAGAGGTGGTAATATTAGGCATAGAACAGAAGAACTGGAAGTGAATTGGATTGTGAGACTTAGAGCAAATTATGGGCATGGTCTCAATGACTGTGTACCCATTAAACCAGTTCTATATAAGAGACCTCTTCGTAAATAAGTATTTATATACATTATTTATATACATTATTTTTTAGATTTTTATGTTTTGTTGTATTTAATTTGTTCATTTGTTTAGCAGTTTATATTAATTTTATTTTTCAATTTATATTATTAATAGTTATTTGTTTACAATGTATGTATTGCTTTTATTTTTGTCATTGTTTGATCATGTGATCATTTGCAAGTATAAAGGTGGTGTTTTAGTAACTTTGTTTAAACACCTGATGAAGCTATATGTGAAAGTACTTGTGCTACCATTGAAGCTGAGCAACGAATGGATATTATTGGATGTATTTATTCTACACATCTTTCTTTATTTACCATTTGTGACTTTGCGTTGAAGTGAATACTGGAGCCATACCTTTGCTTACTTGGTTTGTTTTTTGACATTTTTTTCTATTGCGAAGGTATTAGGTGTATGCTTGGTGTTTTTGTACTTGTACTAGGATTATAAGGTTATCTAACTTATAATAACTGCTGAGAAAACTTATTTGGACAATTGCAACATACCGTAATTGTATTGTAGTGCTTGAGCTCGTATAGCGAGCTATGCATCTAATAGTATACAAAAGCAACGTTAAAATGCCAGAATATGTTGTATCTTCATTCGTTCTGTCTCTCATCTCCTACCCCATTAGTATACTCCTAAATAGGTCAGTTCAGGAATCCTATATACCCACCATCTGGAAGAAAACCTATATTCTTCCCCTACATAAAGGTGGTAATAATACTGATACCTCTAACTTCCATCACATATCTATATTGTCCCCCATTTCTAAAATCTTAGAAAAATGCATACACTCTCAGCAACAGCAATACCTCTTAAACAATAATCTTCTATCTTCCTGTCAACATGGTTTCTGCCCCACTCATAGTACTACCACTGCTCTTCTATCCTTCACAGACACTATTAACCAAGCATGCAATGTAGGAAAACTTGTCTTCTCTCTCTTCCATGATCTGTCCAAGGCATTCAACACCATTTCCCACTCCCTACTTCTCTCCCAGCTTTCACATCTGAGCCTGTCCCCACCAACTCTGCTTTGGTTTTCCAACTACCTATCTGATAGAAAACAATCCACTAGATGGCTTGAATCTACCCCACCATTCCTTGACACCCCCACAGGAGTTCCTCAAGGATTCATATTAGGCCCCTACATTTTACTATTTTCATTAATGACTTTCTTTCTTATGTCCCCAACAGCTCAGTTATTCAATATGAAGACGACCCAGCTATAATTTCCACCTCCAATACCATACCTGAACTACTCTCATATACACAGCAAACATTCTCCTCTACTGAAAGCTGGATGACTAACAATCATCTTGCACTCAATCCAAACAAAACCAAACTTATTTTCTTCTCCCCTAAGAAAACAGCCACTATAAACAAACCAGATTTCAAAATCTACTCATTAAACAAAGCCACCCTAGAAATTGTCACACACACAAAACTGCTAGGTGTCATCATAGAAGAAAGCTTAACCTTTGACCAGCACATCCACAATAACATAAAAAAACACCAGGAGCTAGGAACCCTCTATAGGCCTAAACACTTCCTCAACCCCACTACCAAACAAACCTTGGCCACCACCTTTCTACTACACTCCTTACTATATGGTGCCCCCTCCTCTCTAACATTCGCACATCCCTAAAAAATAAAATGGAAACCTGTTATAATAAAATTTCGAGATTTGCAACTAATGTCACCTACTCCTCCCATCACTGTTTCTCACTGCACACACTCAAATGGCTTGAGCTACCTCAATACCTCATTCACCAGCAACTCTCAATAGCCCACAAAATTATCTATAAACCCCTTGACTGTTCGGCCCTTACCTCCACTCTAACTCAATACCACACAAACAGATCACTTACATCACAAAATGATACCCTGCTACTCATTGAAAAACCTGCACTCCTTGCCGGACATGCACTCTAGTCTTTCTGCATTGCCAAACTCTGGAACTCACTCCCTACATCACTTATAGCCACCAATAATGCCAGGTCCTTCAAAGATGGCCTCCATTCTCATCTAGCTACCCATTGACAATGCTCCTCCTCCATACCCCACATTACCTGACCCCTTCCAACTGTTCCATTAGCAAATTTGTACCCATACTCTATATAACTGTTTATACACTGTTATGACTGTCAGACTGTTATGCAATTCAAAATGCAACTATTCATATTCTATCATGACTGCCAAAACTTCAAAAATTCACATGCCTTGCATTTTAACTTGTTTTAGCTAGTATTTTGTTTTTCCTTCTGATTTGTAATTTCAATCTGTAACCTAACTATATGTTGAACATGTTGTAAAATTTTCTGTTTGTTTACACATGTCTATTCGGAGCTTTTCTCCCCAGGCCTCCACTGAAAATGGGCTCACTCCGTCCCAGTGGACACTCCTGGTAAACAAAGATAAAATAAATAAATAATAATACTGACTGATGGCAACAACAGCAAGCCTCCATGGGGCATGACAACATTACAGTTTGCCTCCTCCATGAACACAGGCATGTGCTCACAGTCCCATCACACACTACAGTCAAAAACACTCATGCCACCATCCACACACCATCCACATGGAAGATGGCCACTGTCATCCCTCTTCACAGAAATGAATGGTGTGTAGTGGATTATGGCATTAAGTGTCCAACATTGGGGAAACTGGACAGGTCACGGCCAGGAGTGTAATGCAAAATGTACAAGCCATGATAGCTTACAGTGTTATGGTATAGTCTGGATAATTTGCAAGTAATACCCACTGCTGATGTGCACCTGGGCAACTGTATGAGGTTCCCTGACCTTTTTACCTGTTTATGTCTTCCAGGTACAATGTCCTGGAAATGCCTGCCTGCATACACACCCATGGAAAATGATGCTATAATCCAGTTCCTCATAGTCCATCATGCCATCCTCTATGGCCGCAGAGCCCAGGATCTGCAGAAGAGGCCCAACCTGTGGAACAAGCTCATCCACAGGGTAAATGATGTTGGCTTGCGCAACCACAATTATGAGCAGGTGCAGCATTGCTGCACGGATCTGATCCGCCATGCCTGTCAGCATGCCTCTGCAGTTAGGAGGGAGCAGCAAGCCACAGGTGGGGGTCATGCCATCCAACTCCCACTGACACATGCTGTGGAGCTCCTTGCCAGCCTTGTGGCACTCACCTGCTAGCCAAGCCAGCAAGCATTTTGGAGGTAGATGCCACCCACACAATGGATGAGGAGCATGCAGGTAAGGCCCCAGGGCACATTAATAGACCACTGTTGCTTATCCATTTTCATCTGTAAAGTATCAACATGCATATGTCAGATAAGATAGTCTGTTGCTGCAGTGTAGTAATGAGTAGATGTGCATAATCTCTAGTATTGTGGGTTGGTACTGTTGTGCTGAAATGCTGCTCCCACCCTGTACCAATGCCACAGGTGTGGCTACTGACATTACGTCTCTCACACAACTATGTAGGTCCCTCTGGTATACAGCTGGGGCAGCAGCCTGTAGCTGGTGAGTATGGAGTTGTTTTGTGCAGGTTTGCCAATACACCAACCATGTTATGGCCATGCTATTTGCCGTACACACCTGTAACACACCTACCCATAATGCGCACTGTACATGTTCACTTATTGTTGCTGTTAACTGCACTGCATCACACTGGTCACCATGGTGGCATATCTGAAGGGTATGTAACAGTTATGCAGTATACCTAACAACCTGTCAGTGCAAGATGTGTGGACAGAGATGAACATAATGGTGGGACAAATGGCCTACAGTAAGGACATGTCTGAAACATTAGCCTTTTACAGTGACTACAACAGTGTATATGCCGCTATTACAATGGCAACTGTTCATGATCTAAACAACAGCAAATCACAATACCACATTCCACACCTTTTGCAACCTGTAATGTGATCCTAGTATGAACAATGAATGTGTAATATGGAAACCTATGTTAGGACAACAAATTGGGGGAATACATACTTTAACATACACTGGAAGCATATGTGTGCACACACTCCAAATAACATATTGTGGAAGCAGCTTGTGAGGTACTGACAGCATTCACTCTTCTTGAGTACAGACTTTCCATCAAGTACAGGGCCTCAATGTCACACCTGGTAATGGTATGCTGTCCAAGAAGTATGTCCATGACATTTGCCCACTCACCTGCGACAGAGGCAGCCATGGCTTGCACGCATCTTACAAACCATGAAATGGATCCCACATCTGAAAGGTAGCACTCAGAAGTGGGAAAAGTAGACTTACCTCACCATTGCATATACCATGGCAAACAGTGCAGACAGTCATGTATGTGGGTATGAAGTATGGGACAACATTAATGTTGAAAATAAACAGATGCCCATCCAAAACAAATAACAACACATGTTGCAAACTGGTCATGGAGGCTGCCCAGGAACATGCAGCAACACTGAGAGACTTGCAGGAATGTCTAGCAAGTACTGCCTGTGCAGTACCTGTGTCGACAATCATCTGGAATCTGTATAAGTGAGACCTATGGGTTAAGGTAATCAGATGGAAGAGTTGTTCCACAGGCAACATCATCCAGGGCTCTCTACAGATAGCATATGCATAACATCAGGTCTCCCAAAGGCATGTGTTGCAATGTGTAATGGTGTCATGAGACCAAGGCTGAAACCTACAGGCAGTACTCATAAAGATACATGTGGTGCACAAGCAATACCTCCCTCCACCTCAGGGCCACCATCCCCATTTTTACCTTGCTAGTGCCAGTGTACACCCTTAGGTTTGCTGTTCATTAGCAGGAACTAGGCCAGTATACATGGCGTTCGGAATTTGGAACACTGCAAAAAAACACTCATGTTTGGGCCATAGTTGTCAAGCATCTACAATAAGGCTGAGGATGGGGAGGGGTGTCATCCTGAAACACAACAGTGAACTGAAGCATGCACCCAAAGCTCCCTAGGAATGGCTGTATCTGAGCACAGTAAAGGTCATGAATTGTGTCAGACATAACCCTGACTCAACAGCAATAGTGAAGCCACTGTGTGATCTCCAAGGGCTGTGCACATGAGTTGACCTTGCAATCCGGCAGAGTTGGGGGACATTTGTAGGGTGGAGTGACCAAATAATGGCAAGTGAAGATGGGCCATGCTAGTATACTCCTTCCAGGAACAGTGACTGGTGTTGTTCACTTAATAGGTGTTGCAACAAACCATTGTGTTAAGGGTGTGCACACTTATGCAACCCACATATTGTATGCAACTCATTCAGCATCTGCACACATAACACATTTATTTGATACTGCATTGGACTGCACAGGTCATATGTCACATATCAGGTGTGTGTAATGTTAACATATGCAGTATTGTGGCCCCATTGCATACCATGGAAGAGGCTGGCATGTCAACAAGGGTGTGTACACTCCTCATATCCACATTAAGCTTTGAAGGTTGTCAGTGTAATCTGATTTTATTGCTCATACATGCACTGCTGATGATGAGATCTGCAAATCAGAGGTCAAGCATTAACTATTGACATCAGTCCTCATATCATCCCAGGTATGTGTCAGACAAACACATAGGGGCTGTGAGCAACAGAGCAAATATAACTGCCACACATATACACATTCAGCAATGGTGTGTACACTCATGAGGTATGGTGCATAGTACATGCCAGTGTGCTGTACAGGTGCACAGAAATACTGGTTACATGGGTGCAGTGTGTTCCAGGGGAAGGGGCATCACCTACTAACACAACTCATGCATCACAGAGATGTATAATGTTGGTACCAAGGATTGAGTATGGCTGCAGTGCATGCTGTTGAGTGCCATATGTCATGCATGATGACTGTTAGGTAATGAGAGGTCTGTGTAGTATCTCTGTACCACCTCTCCTGTAAGTGTGTGTGTGTGTGTGTGTGTGTGTGTGTGTGTGTGTGTGTGTGTGTGTGTGTGTGTGTGTGTGTGTGTTTGTGTGAGTGAGTGTGTGTGTGTGTGTAGAGGTAAACCATAACATACAGGTCTTAAATTACATTTTTTGTTTGCCCCTCACAGGTGGCAAGGTGGGTCAGGGTCCCTCCTGCAGGCAAACTGATGTTAGTGTCCATACAGACTCTGGCAATAATGATAGGCATGGTGAGGCACAAGTGTTGTCAGGGGCTCAAGCTGTGGCATCGGTTGACATCCCACTTTTATCCACCTCATCCCCGCACACAGTCTCAATGCCCATACATACCCCATCACCAGTGGCCATAGATGAGGGACAGTTGGCAGGTGGTGGCATGGGACAGGACAGTGTGAGGACTATGGCAAGTGTGTTTGTACACAGCAGCCTTAGCTGGATGACTGGCGAGGTATAACAGGGATGCTCGTATGAGGGCTGCTGGCCATTATGCCTCTGGCAGTAGTGCCACAGTAGGTGTCATGAGATGCATGTTTTGGGCCATCATGGAGGCACAGGCATGTATGGAATGTTACACCAGACAGAGTCCGAGGCTCCAGACAGCTAGTCATTCTGCTGTACTTGACAACATCTGTGATCTTGCAGGTGCCCACCATTATTTTGCAAAGGTCTGGTAGATGGTTGGCTGAGATGGTGGGAATCTTCAGTCGTGTGGTGTCTGTGGAAGAGCATGTGGTGGGAGTAGGGTGGCGGCCACATGGACGTAGGTCATCAACACCAACAGGTGGAGGTCTACGTGGATATGCAACAACTCACGGCTGCTCCTGTAGTGGCAGTACCAGCAACAGCACTGCAGATGGGGTGCTGTCTACACCACAGTGCAGTAGGCCATGTGCACGTGGTCCTGGCCAGTCCCAACAGGGATGCGGATCCAGTGGACAATTGTCATCATCAGGGGAGAGTAACATATCTGGGCTTCTGCCTGGTAGTGCCCGTGAAACCCCGGGCAGGCACAGTTCCCGTGGCCATGGCCGGAGACGGTGAACTGTGCACCCTGCCATGTACAGTCTACAGCTGTGCAATAAACCCCTGTATAGGGCAGCCATATGATATACATGTGCATACATACACACACACACACACACACACACACACACACACACACACACACACACACACACACACACACACACACACTTCACCAACACAGCTAGGGTACCTCCATACTTACATACACCATATCTGCAAAGTCTATTTAATAAAGAACCCCCTAGCCTACACATATTATGTCAACCAAATGGCTCAGCCTAGGCCTCTGGCAAACCTGCCAAAGCACCCTGTCCATATGATGATACCTGTGCCACATCCCTTTCATCTATACCAGCAATGCAGGAACATGCTGATTTAGTTCTGATGCACAGGGTGAATGTCCTAAGGTTTAGCAATGTAATGCTACTGAACGTGTTTTCAGCTGGAATGATTAATGCTTACACATCAGGTTGTGTAGATGTCCAGCCATGATGCATTATATCTGTTATTAACACTAACTGATTGTGGTCTCCATAATGCATTCTGTTTGTGTTCTAGGTGTCTATGTGTCAGCAGAATGTTGGTATACCTCCCAACCATACCGAATTACTCAGTTTTTACCGTGTTTTGGGGTCCAAATAATAGGGTGCCATGATTCCCGAGTGGCACCCCTTCATTTCCAACATTTTCCCATCTTTTTTTATTTTTAATTATTTTTCTGTGTTTCTGAGCTGATGTCATCACGTGCATGATGACGTCAGCTCCGTCAGGTTTTCCAACCTATCGGAATTGAGCTCAAGGGCTTAATGCATACATTTCCAGCTTGTATGTGAGCAGGAAACATATTTTCAAATGAATCTGTCTCTTTGGCTGGTGGCTGCACTTGTGAGTGCCATTCTGTTGGTTTTATTTAAATGGATTGCAAGAAGGTGAGCACCGTTATGGATCTCGGCGAAAGCCAGATCAGGGTGAACAGACGAGAGTTGGTATATTTAAGTAGGGGGTGTGGGGGGCGCAGCCCCCTACTAAATGTAATGTTTGAAATAGTGTTTTATTTATTTATTTTTTTGTTGGAACAGCGATGCCATTCAAACACTCCGACATTGTAATCTTTTGCTTACATAGGGTCAATTAATCACCGTTCGTTTTTTTAAGCATTTGGTGATCTAATATAGACCCCATATTTTTAATGGGTCTATCTCTTTGGCTGGTGGCTGTACTATTGTGTTGCGAGTGCCGTTCTAAGCACCATTATGGTTAAGGGTGAACAGACGACAGGCTCCAGATGCACTTGTGAAGTAGGAAACATATTTTTTATTCTTACTGACCACCAATGAATTGTCAAGACTGGACTGGTAAGGCAGACATCTTAGCTACTAACCCACAGTACATGCCTTCAGAAAAGAAAAACAAATGCTGTACTAGTGTAACTCAGAAGCTAGCTCAATTTTTAAATGTTCATCTTTAATAGCAATGATTTTTTGTCACATTTCAGTTTACTTGGATCACTAAGCCACTCTGTGGGATGTCAACTGAACTCTTATATTTTTCAGGAGTGCTTAAATGTGTCAGTGATGTTTTTACTAATTTTATAACTTTTTTGCCACCTTCTCAATTCATTTCACAAATGGTTATAGCTTGTTGTGTTTCTGTGAAAGTAAACAAATCACTTGAATACATTTCTTTGCGTATCAGTACATTGCTCATACTGTCCTAATGACCTGATAAAATGCTGTTACATAACTGTCTCAACTCACTTTGTGTGTCTGTGTTTGTGTTCCTGTTCTGTGTGCACGTGCTTTAATTACTCTTGTTTTTTCTCATATAAAAATCAGCTGAGCACAGAAAATGCTTTCCCTTCTGAGCCTGTTTCATTAGGCTGTCAGAGTGACTAGTTAAACAACTATTACATAGCTGAAAAATGCAGCCATGCCGTGCTGAAAATGCAAATAGTTTTCTGTAGTAGAAAAACTTTACTTTCAAACAAAAGCAGGTATTGTAGCTATAAATAGCTGTTTTCAAGTTGTATGTTGCTTTTACTGTACTCTTCAGTGAATTTCTGTCTTGTAAACAATACTATTCTTTTCCACGTAGACATCGTCTATCAAGCCATATCAAACCTATCAACAGCAATCATCATAGTTCTGAAAATAAGCACCATGTAGCAAGAACAATTGGGAAAGTGAGTTATTTGCCAACTGCTCTTTGTCTGATTGACAACAGCATGATGGCTTTATCACTGAAAGCCACTATCATTTAAGATATGGTGTTGTTCCTTCTAAACTGGTGTGCGACTGTGGAGTTAGTGTATATATAACTTGGGGGGAGGGGTGCAGGGAGGTTTCTTCCCCTACACTGGCAGTGCTGGATGTTTTAAGTCACAAAAAGATCTTAAAATAGAGTTAGCCAAAAGTGACTTACAATTATTTATTTATTTGCTTTGTCTGTCAGTGAGAAGACCTTCAGTGAATAATACTGAATAGGAAAAAATGCACTTTTTCATTTCAATAAAAACAGTTTTTGTTGTGCAAATGGTTTGGGGAGGGGGAGAGTGACTGTTAGAGAAGATTGAAATAGAGGCAGAATAAGTGGATGAGATGAGTAGACAAGAGGTAGAGAAGGGATCCAGCCCAGAAATGTAATAGTCAGGTGAGAGAGAAAATACAGGTAGAGGTGGAAAAAAGAAAATATGCAACTATGGCTTATACTACTGTTATTCATTCTCTCTCTCTCTCTCTCTATATATATATATATATATATATATATATATATATATATATATATATATATATATATATATATATATCTATTATTACATTATATTATTATATTTATTATTATATATTATTATATTATATTCTATTTTATATATATATATATATATATATATATATATATATATATATATATATATGTTGGCAGTATGACGGGTATAGGAAGAGAGCTAGCTGATATGACGGAGAGAAGGAAGGTTGATATATTGTGTGTTCAAGAGACCAGATGGAAGGGAAGTAAGGCCAGGTGTTTAGGAAACAGGTTCAAATTGTTCAATCATGGTGTGGATGGCAGGAGAAATGGGGTAGGCGTTATACTAAAAGAACAATATGCCAAGAGTGTTTTAGACGTGAAGAGAGTGTCTGACAGAGTGATGTTTATGAAGCTTGAAACTGATGGTGTAATGATGAATGTTGTTAGTGCATATGCTCTACAAGTTGGGTGTGCGATGGATGAGAAAGAGAAATTTTGGAGTGAGTTGGATGAAGTTGTGGTGAGTGTATCCAAGGGTGAGAAACTAGTGATTGGAGCGGACTTTAATGGGCATGTTGGTGAAGTGAACAGAGGGGATGAGGAAGTGATGGGTAGGTATGGTGTTAAGGAGAGGAATGACGAAGGTCATATGATTGTGGATTTTGCAAAAAGGATGGACATGGCTGTGGTGAATACGTATTTTAAGAAGAGGGAGGAGCATAGGGTGATGTACAAGAGTGGAGGAAGATGCACACAGGTGGATTATATCCTATGTAGGAGGGCCAGTCTGAAGGAGATTGGAGACTGTAAAGTGGTGGCAGGGGAAAGTGTAGTTAAGCAGCATACAATGGTGGTCTGTAGGATGATGTTGGTGATCAAGAAGAGGAGGAGTGTGAAAGCAGTGCCAAGGATTAAATGGTGGAAGTTAAAAAAGGGTGATTGTGAAGTGGAGTTTAGGGAAGAGTTATGAGAGGCACTTGGAGGCAGTGGAAAGTTACCGAATAGCTGGGTAACTACAGCAGAACTAGTAAGGGAGACTGCTAGAAAGGTGCTTGGTGTGACATCTGGACAGAGGAAGGAGGACAAGGAGACCTGGTAGTGGAATGAGGAAGTACAGGAGAGTATACAGAGGAAGAGGCTGGCGAAGAAGAAGTGGGATTGTCAAAGAGATAAAGAAAGTAGACATGAGTATAAGGAGATGAGGCGCATGGCAAAGAGAGAGATGGCGAAAGCTAAGGATAAGGCATGTGGAGAGTTGTATGAGAGATTGGACACTAAAGAGGGAGAAAAGGACCTGTACCAATTGGCTAGACAGGGGGACAGAGCTGGGAAAGATGTGCAGCAAGTAAGGGTGATAAAGGATAGTGAGGGAAAGGTACTCACAAGAGAGGAGAGTGTGTTAAGTAGATGGAAAGAGTATTTTGAGAGGCTGATGAATGAAGAGAATGAGGGAGAGAGAAGGTTGGATGATGTGGGGATAGTGAATCAGGAAGTGAAACAGATTAGCAAGGAGGAAGTAAGGACAGCTATGAAGAGGATGAAGAATGGAAAGGCTGTTGGCCCAGACGACATACCAATGGAAGCATGGAGGTGCTTAGGACAAATAGCAGTGGAAATTTTAACTAGACTGTTTAATGAAATTTTGGAAAGTCAGAGGATGCCTGAGGAGTGGAGAAAAAGTGTTTTGGTACCTATCTTTATGAATAAGGGTGATGTGCAGAGCTGCAGTAACTACAGAGGGATAAAACTGATCAGTCACAGCTTGAAGTTATGGGAATGAGTAGTAGAAGCTAGGTTAAGAAGGGCGGTGATGATTAGTGATCAGCAGTATGGTTACATGCCAGGAAAGAGCACTACAGATGCAATGTTTGCTCTGAGAGTGTTATTGATGAAATACAGAGAAGGTCAGAAGGAGTTGCATTGTGTTTTTGTAGACTTGGAGAAAGCATATGACAGGGTGCCTAGAGAAGAGTTGTGGTATTGTATGAGGAAGTCAGGAGTGGCAGAGAAGTATGTAAGAGTTGTACAGGATATGTACGAAGGTAGTGTGACAGTGGTGAGGACTGCAGTGGGAGTGACAGATCCATTTAAGGTGGAGGTGGGATTACATCAAGGATCAGCTCTGAGTCCTTTCTTATTTGCAGTGATGATGGACAGGTTGACAGATGAGATCAGACAGGAGGTCCCGTGGACTATGATGTTTGCAGATGACATTGTGATCTGTAGTGAGAGTAGGAATCAGGTTGAGGAGACTCTGGAGAGGTGGAGATATGCTCTAGAGAGCAGAGGAATGAAGGTCAGCAGGGCTAAGACAGAATATATGTGTGTAAATGAGAGGGAGGGTAGAGGAATGGTGAGGATGCAGGGAGTAGAGTTGGTAAAGCTGGACGAGTTTAAGTACTTAGGATCAACAGTTCAGAGTAATGGTGAATGTCGAAGAGAGGTAAAGAAGAGAGTACAGGCAGGGTGGAATGGGTGGAGAAGAGTGTCAGGAGTGATTTGTGACAGACGGGTACCAGTAAGAGTGAAAGGGAAGATCTACAAGAGGATAGTGAGATCAGCAATTTTATATGGGTTGGAGACAGTGGCATTGACAAAAAGGCAGGTATCAGAGTTGGATGTGACAGAGTTAAAGATGTTAAGATTTGCACTCAGTGTGACTAGGATGGATAGGATTAGGAATCAGTATATTAGAGGGTCAGCTCATGTTGGACAGTTTAGAGACAAAGCAAGAGAGACGAGATTGCGTTGGTTTGGACATGTGCTGAGGAGGGATGATGGGTATATTGGGAAAAAGATGCTAAGGATGGAGCTGCCAGGTAAGAGGAAAAGAGGAAGGCCTAAGATAAGGTTTATGGATGTGATGAGAGAGGACATGCAGGCATTTGGTGTGACAGAGCAAGATACAGAGGATAGGAAGACATGGAAAGAGATGATCCGCTGTGGCAACCCCTAACAGGAAAAGCCGAAAGATGATGATATATATATATATATATATATATATATATATATATATATATATATATATATATATATATATATATATATATATATATATATATTGTGTGGGTGTGGAAATAGACTTTTATGATGGAAATGTTCTGAATTGGACAGTTTTGTCATTATTGGTTCGTGCATTTTGTTTCATTGCCTACTGGAAAAATGTTCAAACAAATTTAAAATGCGCTCTAACAAGTGTGTTGTATTATACAAGGAATATAATTTAATAAAGTCAGGAAGGTGTATCAAAGAACACGTGTATGTTTCTTGTTTTGTGTGCAAGGGGCCAGTGATTTGAAAACAGCCCAAAGGTAATCTTTATCCACCACTGGCCAGATGCATTTTCTTTGGATGTGGTGTGGATTTCAATGCTGTTTCAATGAATGTGAGTTTCATGGGCAGAAACGTTTTAATGCCAAGTCTATTTTCATTGTAAGACAGTATTGCTTTGTTTAGCAGCTTTGTTTACCAGATGTCTGTTAGTGTTTGTGCATTGTGCTATAAAATGTAAGAATAAAATCCAAATAATTATTGTAGAAGTAAAGCAGTATGCACACATTAGCATTTATGGTAAATGGGGTGAAATTGATAGGTAATGGGACATTGGATTGGCTGCAGGGGGACCCTGGTGCCATATTTTGGTTGACTGTTATTCAGTTTGCACTTGAAAATTGGTATCCCATAATTTCATTGGAGTGGGCAGGGTTACATAATTATGCATGCATCTTTGATGTTAATCACCGTACAGATTTGTACCTATTTTTCATGGGCCTTGTCCAAATTTTTGATGTTTCCAGGTTGAGGGTTATGGATGTTGGTCTGCTGGCCTGTCCTACAGGGGGAGTAGCACTGTGGTGACACACTGACTGTGTCATATCCCGGGTACAGCTGAACACAGGTAACAGGTCTGTATAACAGTTACTGTATGGACTACATGGCTAATAGGTCTGAGGGGTTTATAAAGGAGAGTGCATGGTGGCTGATGTCAGCAGATCTTCTACAGTAGTCAATTGTAAGTGTACTGTGTGACACACACCAAGTTTAAGTGAATAACACACACACACACACACACACACACACACACACACACACACACACACACACACACACACACACACACACACACACACACACACACAGAGGCTTTGGTGTTGATGCAATACACAGGGAATACTGTTCACATGAATGTACTTCATTTTGCAGTGAACTCATTTTGGCCTGTGTAATTCCACCCAGACCAAATTTCCGAAATAATCAGTTTGCCAGTTTAATGTCATTGACAATGGTACTGGCAGGGTATATATCCTCTTTCCCAATGTAGTACAATCCTGTTGTTGGTAAACATAGGTGTGATGGTGTGGGTGGCACAGCCTCCCACTTTGGAGGGTGTGGGGTGGTGTAGAATCACACATAGTGTGATTAACAACTACTTAACCTGTTAACATAAACTGTGCAGTATAACAGCACACTAAGTGGGGCGATACCCACAACAATAACCCAAATGTGGGTGGCTGTGGCCACAACAACCACACCCATGTATATATACCAAATCCTGTATTGCTGTATGGCTGTACAATGGTGAAAAGGGCATGTACACATCCACTTCTAGTTTTGCTTGAATGTATTTCCACAAGATGATTGCTTTGAAATGTTACATTTAGCCAGTTATTTCTCAGACAAATGATCTCCTGGGACATATATTTTCTGCAAACTGAATTAGACCCCTTCACATACACACAAACTTACTTGGCAACACTGAGAGTAGAACCTCTACCTAGGTACTTATTGCTACTAATGTGTTTGGCTTTAATTGCACACACCACAGAGCTTTTAGGGTGAGGTGGGCCCCGAGTTTCCTGTTAAGTAAAGAACAACACCAGGCCTTGTACAGTATGGTAATGGGGGATGTACTGGTTGTTAATGAACAATACATAGTATGAAATGCTGTCATATACACATTGACAAACACATAACAGTCATAGACACATCTGACAGACCTGAGTTTAGCTGTGTTAACTACTTTGTCAGTGAGTCCATTCTGTTACAGAGAATTTGCACACAGCACATGCATCATTGGGCTGGATAGTGTAATCAGTTACCTGTATGGCTGATGGTGACAGTGGTCCTCATACAGTGGACCCTGGGACATATACTGGGGGTACCGTTGTGTAAAGACAGTATTCCAAGCACCCATACTCCACATTGGATATTGTACTCACTGTAACCCATGATAATGCTCTGACATACCCACAATCACACATTGACCAGGACTGCAATACAACCCCTTGTCTATCTAATCAGTGCTACTACAGGGATATGCATTTATTGCATATGCCACAGGGATAGCAGGGTTAGGGTTTGTCATGGCTCTCCTAATGTCAGCAACATCCCTATTCCTTATAATGTATGGCAAGGTTTATTGTACTTGGAGAATGTGGCCTCAGAATGCTGTCTCCTACAAATATACACACTCATACACATACACACACTTGCAGGACTTGGAGGGTAACCCACACCTATCTACCCATTTGTAGAACAGTGTTATACTGGTACTGCAAGCTCCATGTAGCCCATAGGTGAAGAGTGTAACAAGGTACATTTAATGTCAATTATAGCAGTAGCCATTTCTAAGTATGGCAATGAGGGGTGTAGTGGGTGAGAAGGCCCTCAAGGTATTGTCATCTACAATTTTGCAAACACACAGACACTTTTATTCTCAGTAATGCACAGTGACACATTTGTCAGTACTGGGTTCCATAAGTGCAGGTGTTCCTAGGTGTGTAGCGTGCTAATGTCTATGGAGAGATGAGAAGAGTAGGGCATTTGGTACACTGGTATCATGCCACCTGACATTTGTCAGCAGGTCATCTATCAACTGATGCCACTTGAGTGATCCCCAGGGTGACAGTTAAATTCAACATCCAATCATCTGGTTTTCTCTTGCAGAGGGCCAATGAGGTCTACAATTGACATGTATGCAATATATATTACATAACATGACCAGTCTCTGGGTTAGAGACCTGTAACCAAGTGTGTTCTGTTGACTGTGGTAGTATGGTTGAGGTATCCATGGTATGTGGTGCATACAGGGTGGGGTTTCCTAGCTGTGGCATTCATAACACAGCTGGGCAGACATGTCAGAGTCAGTCAATCATAGATTGCCTGTTAGCAGCCAAGATGGATACCTGACATCTGCACATCTGTACAGAGGACAGACAGAAATCAGCTAGCCAACAGGTTATGCATTAGGATGAATGCTTTGACAGATAGACATCTGACACTGATAAGTATGCCATTACTACGTGACAGCAGCCCTCAATGACATGTCCCAAACACATAGTAGTTTACAGTTAATATCCACATATCAGATCAATATCCAGTAGCAGATATTTAATAACATACAGCTCACACACCAAGAACACGATAGTCAGTATTCAGAGTCCAGCTTTGCATGCAGGGGTGTATGGTTCAAGTATTACAATCTGCAATTGACTATTACTTGGAAAAGCACTGTTAAAAGTAATACTGTAATGATACAGTACATGCAAGTGTGACTGCATATGACCTGGGATACTACCTATGTATGAAACACATACAAAGAGAAAATATTGTTGTACTAGCCATGTATTCTCAGGTGTCCCATACAGTATAATCAAACCCCTTGCTGATGTAATGACAGCACAAATAAGCATGTTATGCACATGGAGTTAAATATACTAATTAAAAATGTCATTACCCTGCTATTTTATCAGACTGGAATGTGATCACTGGTTACCAGCGCTGAGCTATGCTTAGCAGGTGTAAGCATTGCTTAAATGTAAATGCTAAGCACATTTATGCACTGGCAAGCAAAGCTTACACGGTGTAAGTGCTTATTTGTTTAACTGTATGTTAGCAGCACTTACCGTTGCGCAAACCTGTGCAAAGCTGCTCAAAACTGCTTAACCTCTCTGTATCCAACAGTCCTTGTTTTTGCCTAGCAACAAAATAAACAGCCCTTGCAGGTCTTGAACCCCGGACCCTGTACATTACAGTCACAACAGTTAATCACTAAGCCATCAGAGCTGTGACAATGGCTGTTTTTTTTCAAATATATCATTCAGTACACATATTGAATAGTAGTGAACAACTGCTTTGACCACTACAATTGCTGAGTACTTGTAAGTGAAAATAGTGTTGAATCAGTCATGTTTTTATATCTAAATATGCACATATCAGATAAATATGGTGGGATACATCTGGGAAGGTATATATAACACTCATGTTTACACATAACAAGGATATGTATGTATGTATATATATATATATATATATATATATATATATATATATATATATATATATATATAGATATGTAGATATATGTATACATGTACATACACACGTACATATTTATAAATATATACATATATATATATATATATATATATATATATATATATATATATATATATATATATACATTTTTTATATGTTTATATATATATATATATATAAACCAAACACAGAAATAATGCACGGAACCAAAAGGTGCTCGGGCAAGAAACACACATACTCCACAAATGATCCCAGCACTCAAGAAAATAAATCGCACAGTCAGCTTGAAGCTTGAAGCAGAAAAAGATTTATTAGGACTTCCACAGCCCCATAACACAAACCGGTGGCCGGTTTCGCTCACAGCGTCCTCAGTGTGCAGTCAATAACTTGAAAGGCAGATCTAAATATACGCATAATGCGTATACGTAAATTAAAGAGACAGTGCTAAATTTACTAACATTACACCCAAGCTCAAAAGAGCTGCTGAATTAAAATAATTAACATTGGTGCATGCACTATTAAACATCCCTAGTAAAGAAATGGCAAAGAAGAAGGGAGAACTGAAAACAATTAAAAATTTACCAGTGGTCATTTAGTCCGGGTTTAAACATGGCCCCCAAATTAGTGATCCAGCGGCGCTCCTTACTTGTTAACATCTGATGTTTTTGACTATCCCCTACATCAGATGCTATAACTTTATCCAAACCTATAAAGATAAAGTGTGATGTGGGATGAACCAATTTGTGTTTATATAGCGCACTTCTTGTGCGTTGGCATTTAATATCACTAATGTGTAAGCAGATCCTTTGCTTCAACGCACAAGAAGTTTGCCCTACATAAAAGGCACCACATTGGCAAACAGCCATGTAGATTACCCAAGTACTATTACATGTAATAAGGCTACGTATGTCAAATACCTTTTTAGTATTGACAGAAGTAAAAGATGTAGTTTTGGCCATAACTTTGCATTGTCTGCATTTACCACAGAAAGTACTTCCCTTAACACCCAGTGTGTCAGTGTTAAACTGATGGTCTTTTTTAAATCTAGAAAAATATTGACCTAAGTTCTTTCCCCTCTTATATCCAAAATGGCAAACATTATCAATATGTTTGCTGAAAAATGCATCAGATTCCAGTATATGCCAATGCTTCATTAACACATTTTTTTAAACCCGGACTAAATGACCACTGGTAAATTTTGTGAGTTTTGTATCATCATGAGTTTATATTTGGGGTTTTGTATATATTTCTTATTTTATGTTTAGGTATTCCTTTGGGATTGTATTTTTGGATAACATCTCTATGACTGTAGGGGGGAGTTCAGTAGTGAGTTATGTTAGATTTAGATTTTGCTCATTTGTAATATTTATTTTTATTTTATTTTTTAATTGTTTTCTGTTCTCCCTTCTTTTTCACCATTTCTTCACTAGGGATGTTTAATAGTGCATGCACCAATGTTAATTATTCTAATTCAGCAGCTCCTTTGAGCTTGGGTGTAATGTTAGTAAATTTAGCACTGTCTCTTTAATTTACGTATACGCATTATGCGTATATTTAGATCTGCCTTTCAAGTTATTGACTGCACACTGAGGCCACCGGTTTGTGTTATGGTGTGGAAGTCCTAATAAATCTTATTCTGCTTCAAGCTTCAAGCTGACTGTGCGATTTATTTTCTTGAGTGCTGGGATCATTTGTGGAGTATATATATATATATATATATATATATATATATATATATATATATATATGGGTTCCATACACTAGATCAAATTTTCACTAATTTGAAATAGTGCATGGAATGCTCACTGCAGGGAAAGTGCACTTAATCGAAAGTGCACTTATGCAAAGATCAGTACAACGGACAGGTGTTGTACTGAACTTCCATGCAGTACTCACGGACCTTAGGGTTAGGGCACGGGTCATGGTAAGAAGATAGCCCTAGGGCTATCCCCTTACTATGACCTGTGCTCTAACCTTAAGGTCCATGACGACTGCACTGCAGTGAAGGACATAGCAATGTCTTCCACTATGATGCGATAGTCATGATCCTTAGGGTTAGAGCATGGGTTAGGGTAAGGGGATAGCTTTAAAAAACACAAAAAAAATTCCTTGTTTTCCCACCTTTATGAACTAGTCTAGTCCAGTTTTCAGGCTTTGCTGAATCCAGGACTGTGATAAAGGTTCCTGTGTTGCCCATATCATACTTGGATAATTAGGTGGCTTCCTTGTTCACTGTGAGAGAGGGAACTCTGAGCAGCTGATCTGTCCCTGTAGGAGTGGTCCCAGCCCAGCAACTTGTAGCTCATTGGCCATTTTGGGCTAATTTCTATCCTTTTTGATCTCCCTGGTATAAAAACATCTTAGCGTGGTTTTGCGCACCGCACACTGCTGTTTAGCTGCAGTTAAACTATTCCAGGCTCCACAAAGTCTGCACTTCAGTTTTTCCCTTGAAACTTGAAATACTCCAACCCAGCACTAGAAATAAGGCAATTTAAGGCCGGCACTTACTAAAACTCACTAAAACTAGCACTAGCTTACAGCTTGCACTTCAGCCCTATACTTAGGAAGTATAAGGCTCTTTACTCATCCAATCAGCAATACAGCCCCAACGATCTATTCAGGCATGTTCAAGGGGCAGCTTTAGGTGTGCTCACTGGTCCAGCTGGTGAATCTGAGCATCCTGAGGCAATGTTACAATTGCCTCATGTACACAGACAACCCCCTCCTCCTCCCAACCAACACAAACATATATGAGAGATGCAGCTACACAGCCAAACTGGAGGCTAACCTCTCTCAACCCACGACTGGATCAACCAGTCACAAGGAGAAGGGCAACACTAGCACCACATTACCAGACTCACATAGACCAGCCATAGCTGCACCAGAAAACAACTCTCAGAAACACGCAAAAGCATACTTGGAGGCTCTAAATAAGAACCTGCCTAAACAACAGAGACCTCCTAAGCATACACCCAAGCAACCCCCACCCCACAACAGAAACCTGGTAACACATACGTCACAACACCAGTGTGCCAAGCAAAAACATCCCCTAAGGCTAAATAACACACCGAATACACTAGCAATGAGTGATTCTATCATCAGGCGCACAGATCTCCCACTCACTAGACTGAACAAGGAGAAGGTTACCGTAAGCTGCCTGTCAGGTGCCAGAATCTGCCACATAACACATGCACTCAGGTCACTCCACAACAAGTACAAATATGACTCTGTCATTGTACATGTTGGCGTAAATGACCTGAGACATACCTCCCTGGACTACATGAAAAGAGACATGGAGGAGCTCTCTGACCATGTAGCCCAGGCTGGTATGACTCTGAGTAGCATCCTGCCCTCACCCAAAATTATGCCAGCTTATGAAGAAAAAATGATCAGTTTCAACAATTGATTAAACTACTGGTGTCACTCAAAGGGGATCCAGTACTTGTCAGACTGGGATGACATGCTTGACAAGCCACGTTACTTCGCCAGAGACGGCTTGCAACTGTCACCCCTGGGCTTTTGAATCCTGGCCAAGACTCTTGCCACACCAATTCTGCCTTTTTAAGGCAAGGCTCAAAAGACAAACCCACCTCCATAAACAACAATAATAAACAAAAACTGAGGGTAATGTTGCTCAATGCCAGAAGTCTAAACCTCAAAATGCACACACTCAAAGCTCTCCTTAGTATGGGAGAAATTGACATATGTGCAATGGCAGAAAACTGGTTCAAGGCTCCAGAGAGTACCCCAGCACTACCAGACTATAATTCCTACCATACCTATAGGTCCCAAAAACCAGGACCGGAACACAAAAGGAGGGAGTGTGTCCATATTCATCAAGAACACCCACACCTCCAGGTTAGTAGCACAGCACGCGGAATCTGAGACCATCCAAGTGCAATCGACAGTGGGTAAATTGACTGTTCAATTTATAGCTTGCTACAGATTTCCCACCTTGTCTCAGGACCCTCACACGGCATTCCTGAGAACATTAGAAAGTATGAAGATTCTACCCAACACCATGCTACTGAGTGACATCAACTATTCAAACATTGACTGGGAAAACTACTCAAGCTCAAACGCCCTAGCCCAATGCTTTCTTGAGTTTATAAACTCAAACGCCCTTGAACAGTTGGTCACCACTCCCACAAGAGGTGACAACATACTGGACTTGGTCATCACCAACATGGGGAACCTATGTTCCACACCTGAGGTAAACTCGTCATTGGTAAGATCAGATCACAAACTTATCACATTGGACATCCACATCCCCCCCCCCCCAGTCAAGGAAATCAAGGTAATAAACTTCTCTAAAGCCAACTTCACACTCCTCAAGACTGAGGTGGGAAGTTTCAAAGCTCCCAATCAAATGGAAAATGATGACCCATCGGCAGAATCCTTTACAAGTGCATTCTATGAACACCTTCAAGAATGCGTGGACTGAGCCATCCCAAGTAAAACCAAGACCAACTCCTCAAAAAAGAGGAAGCCAGTCTGGTGGACCCCAGCCATAAATAAACTTTACAACAGAAGGAGGAAACTCCTGCAAGATAGAACAAAATCCCAAAATAAGAAGGCATCTCTCATTAACATCAGTAAAAAACTGCGCTCCCTCATTAAATCATCCAAGGCCAACTTCGAAAGAAAAATAGCCAATGACTCTAAGGATAACCACAAGGCCTTCTTTAACTATGTCAAGAGTCTAGGGGAAAACTCTCAGATATGCTCTGAGCTAGTGCATAATGGCCATAAATACACTAAACCAACCAACATTGCCAACATCCTGGCTGACAAGTTCAGTGCAAATGTCACCCCCCCTCCACCAAAGGGGCTAGCACCCATCCCAGAAGAATGTGGCACTCCAGATATCTCAGACACACAAGTAAAGACAGCCCTTGCAAAGGCCAAAAACACAGCATCAATGGGACCAGATGTTATCCCAGGTTGTGTCTTACACGAGCTTCAAAATGAACTAACCCCCCCATCTCAAATCACTATTCAAACTCAGCCTCTCTACAGGCTATGTACCCAAAGAATGGCGTACAGCAACAGTCGTACCACTCCACAAAGGTAGTGCCACAACTGACTCTGGGAACTATCGCCCTATAAGCTTGACTAGCTTGATTTGCAAAGCCATGGAATGCATTATCATGGAGCTCATTAACAGGGACATTGGGAACCTCCAGACACTGGATCCCACCCAGTTCGGCTTTGTTAAAGGCAAATCTTGCCTCCTGAACTTGATCAACTTCTTCAAAACAGTCACCAAGGCCATAAATGAAGGAAAGGTGGTCCACACAACATATCTGGACCTCACTAAGGCATTAACACCATCCCACACTCAGGAATCATAGACAAACTCACCAGCTTAAATATCAACCCCCATGTCACGAGATGGGTTGGCAATTGGCTCTCCGACAGAACCCACATGGTAAGAGTGGCAGGCACCATGTCTGACTCTAAACCAGTTAGAAGTGGAGTCCCACAGGGCTCAGTCCTGGGACTCCTCCTGTTCAGTATATATTTCTCCGAAGTACAGGCAAAGGCGGAGGGACTGTGGCTAACCATGTTTGCAGATGACTGTAAATTGGGTGCAATATTTGACTCTCCAGCTGACACAGACATCCTGCAAAAGGGTCTCACAGAGACAAACACCTGGTGTCAAAGTCACGGCCTCAAGCTAAATGCCAAAAAATGCATAGTAATCCCATTTGGGAAAAATAAAGTACCTACAAACTACCACATAGATGGGAATCCACTAAGTACAGAAGAAGTAATTAGGGACTTAGGTACCCAAGTAGATAGCATGCTCTCCTTTGATAACCACATAGCCAAAACGGTCAGGAAATCCTTCTATGTGGCACACCTGATCCCAAGGGGTTTCTCATCCAGATCCAAGGAGGTGATTGTGCCCCTTTACTCCTCACTCATTCGGCCCATAATAGAGTGCAATGGCCCATTTAGGATGTACCTCACTAGACACCTGCAACAACTAGAAAGACCACAGAAGTACCTCACTAAGAGGATTAAGGGCCTTAAACAATTACCCTATGAAGCACGACTAAAAAAGCTCCAGCTCTTCTCAGTTGCTTACCGTCTGCTCAGAGGTGACCTATGCCTGACCTATAGGGCCATGTCAAGCCCTGAACTAATAGACATGCTTCACCTCAAAAAAACAAGATCCCTCAGAACCACTCGTTCTAGCGACTTGAACCTATGTACAACAATAAACAGGACATGCTTCCTCTCCCATATTCGACTCGAAATTTCTCTGACCCTGACCCTCTTCAAGAGAAAGAGAAATTTTGATCATTCTCTACCCAAGTTCTACCCTGAGATGACTTCAGGTTCCTTGTTGACAGAGGCCAGGTTAATAATCTAATGGGGGCCATGGAAAGGCTAGGGTGGGGCTTATAAATGCCCAAAATTAGATGAACCCAGTACTCCTATACTTATATGAACCCCAAAACCTGAACCCTACCAACCCGTGCCCCCTAACCCCAAGGACCATGACTATTGCCATAGGAGGATTATAGCTGTTTTTTTATTCTCCACTGTGCTGCGCGTTTAGTTTTGGTTTATTTAAAAGAAAAAGTCACTTGTTAAAAAAAATGAGAAGTGTGAGAACTTTTTATTACAAGTTTGAAGTAGTGAACTTAGTTCTTGTAATAGGAATCCATATATATATATATATATATATATATATATATATATATATATATAAAACATATGCCCATAACATGTATTGGAGTCATACCTCAGCGCCATAAGTCACAACCTCTTAATGCAAGGGAATATAATGTAAGTATTGCAGGTACAAATGTAGAATGTTGCTACATTAACAGGGGTTGTATCAACAGACACGTTGTGTAGGAAGTCACTTCTGATACTGACAAATAGCCATCAGTTACTGACAGACATCTTAAGATCATCATAGTGAAGTAAAACACAAATCACAGTAATGATCCTGTGGAATATAGCAGAAATATGACCAATAAATGTGGACAGTCTAACACAATCTGGTCAGTCCAGAGATATACACAGAGCTCCTTAGTGCAAGACGTGTGGACCAAGCCTGACAAAGGGGATGTATGCAGCCATGAAAATGGGGATATCACACAAATACCGGAATAGATAAGCTCACACAGTTGATGCATTCACATCCTCCTGTCTGTCCTAACACATATTAACCAGAGGAGCAGAGGTCCCAAGCCCACATACTTCCCACTAGTTAGTGACATACATCTTCACAGCATTCCACTGCTTTTTCAGAAATATACAACACATATGGTGGCCAGGCAACAGTATATCTGACAAATATCTGGGCATAACATCACACCAGGTAAATACACTGAGCTGCTAGGCATGTCACATAGCACTGTGTAAACTACAGGCAGACTACCATAACACTGACCCAAGTTTCCTATGTGGGAATATACATGTACTTGCAAATATAGCAGAAACTACAGGCATGTAACAGCATGGTGTAACAGACACCAGTGTGAAAGTGCGTACCCACAACCAACCTCAACACAATCACAGTCATATTATGGTAAGCTTAATTAATAGTACTGACTAATAGTATGGACTGTGTGAACAAAACCATCCTCATATCGGTCACTCACACACTAACCCTACATATACTGCACCAATACACAGTGTAGTCTTATACCTGACTGTGGTATGGGGCATGTCTCAGTCTGGATCTGCAAACATATACGCTGATAGGGTACTAGAAACTGGAGAAGCATGCAACATCAGAGAGAACAGGACCAAGAACGGTGACATCTACCACAGTTTGTACCCAGGCCAAGTAACATATTCACAATACACTGCTACACAATACTGACACTCTGTCAACAATCACCCTAAGTACACAGATCTTACTACTGTACAGACTACAACAGAATGTCCAGGTTTTGTCCTCAAATATAAGGCCTACTGTACATAACATGTCTAGCAGTCTGATATCTCTTGTTATCAGGTATGATGTCAATAAAAAATGATATACTGCACATATGCATCTCTTACTGCATGACATATGGACAAAGGGTGACAGACTTGGGGGACAGAGGCACAAACACAGGGTCGATATTGACATATTGCTGTGATAAACTGAGAAAATTCCCGGTGTAATAGGGTTTGTTGTGACATATCTCTTCTGAGGGATATGAAGTCAGTAACTCACAGGGATGTTACCATGTACTGACTGCAATAATCAGAGTATGCTGCTGCATTAATAAAGATAGGAAATGTGTGAGTAACACACCACATCTAAGACTCCAAACTCTGGCCAGTCTGCAGATACCCCTACAGGTGAGAGTTTCCCCAACCACATAACACTGTCATGCCAGACTTTAAATCATGTAGAACAGCCATATCCACACAAACCATGTTAAACAAACATTACTTCAAATGTAGAACAGCAATGCTTACATTCTGTTCCCATTTCTGAAACATCCTCCTCCTCTTTGTTGGCCTATCTCCGCAGTGTATGTTGTAAGAGTTATTTCCAACTACCCTCTGTGATGCTGTTTGATAGACACCCACATGAAGTCTTGCTCACAGTGAAGAAAAAAGGCCAACACCCACATGAAGTGCTTAGTTATAGGAGTGTGTTTCCATGCAATTGGCTATAGGAATGATACCACAGCTGTTCCACATGCAATTAGCAAGTGGGGGACTGCAATTTGTGCACAGGCCATCAGCTGATCAAGAGTATTAGCTACAAAACTCAAGCTGCTGCCTATGCAAAACAGATGTACTTTTCTACATCCACCACAGAGTGTGAGAGAGAGAGAGAGAGACAGACAGAGACAGAAACAGAGACAGAGATAAAGTAAGAAAGGAAGGGAGGAAGAGAGTAAGAGCCAAGCTTGTTTGTGTATGATCCATGGGTAGAGAGTGGTATCTGGGTATTATAATGGTTGCCTCTGTTGTTTACTAATCCATACTGTCACATAGTAATTGCACATAGCTGTACACATTTATGGCAGAAGATTGTCTACAACAACCTCTACAGTGTTTGAAAACTGTTGGCCTTGTGATGTGGACATTGGGACATATAGGTCCTCAATATAATGACGTAGCAAAACCTACTCTCTAATGGATCCTATCATTACACAATAACCCCAACACCCACACATAATAGTGATGATACACACACAAACACCCACTTACCAGTACTGAGTTTCAAACCCCTGTCTGACTATGTATTGCTATTACAGTGTTACACAGTTATTGCACAAGCCATGGAGCTTACATGCTGGAGAGCTCTTCAAAGGTATCTTTGAAGGTGAGTGACATCAGCAACAATGCTAAAGGCGGGGTAAGGGAAGTGTAGTAAGTGTGAATGTCCACAAAATCAGGTGTCAACGAAGACACACACACACTCTCTCTCAGAGAAACACACACATTATCACAGTTAGCAGGATCAGGATTAGAACTCCTTCTTAACTAGTTTGATACACTACAGTATTATGCAGTTATCCAAGCACTGCAGAGCTTATAGGACTGAAACATGGCCAAAGGGTTATTTCAATGTGAATGACATCAGCAGGCATGCTAAAGTAGGGGAATGGGAGGTGTAGTGAGTGTGAATGGCTTCAAAATCACCCCCCCTCACACATACACACGCACTTTCCAGTACTGAGAGGCCTAGGTTCATTGCCTCACAGATGTGTAGTAGGTGAATGGGCCTTAAGTACAAGGCTAGGCAAAGGGAATACCTTGGCATCAGACCACATGACAATAGTTCCCAGTGTGGCTTAGGGGTGTAGTCCCTGGAGTGGTCCCCAGGGATGGGTATTGTATTCACCATCCACTTATCTGGGTTACTATTGTGGGTGGCCAGTGATGTGCACTGCTTCCCACATAGGTGATCTATATTCCATAACATGGACAGTGTCTGGGGTGTGCATATGTCCCACACACATTTTCTTTGATGTGTGGAAGTGTACTTGCGGTCTCTGGGGCATGTTGGGTGGACATGTTGTTATCTTCTGATGTAGCATTCCTGGCCTCATTTGGTGAGACCTGGCTATGTAACTGAGGTTGTGCCTGCACCTACATTGACAGCATGATACAGGTATTCAGTGGAGTTAGTGGTGGCTGTCCATACAGAGCATGTGTATAAGGCATGGTATTCCCTTTGTGGGTTATGTTTGCAGACTCTACAGTTGTTGCAGGCGTCCAGTGGAGAACATAGCAAAAGGGCCACTGTAAGCATTTATTTGCCTCCTGTGGGGATGGAACAGGATGCCATGTCCTTTTACTTGATGGATAACACACACTCAGGCAAGAGATGTAACACATCAAAGCACTTTCTGGTGTAAGTAGTACTGTTGTGGTCAACAGGCATGTAGTCCACTGCAATCACACCATGGTTAATATCTGTGAGGGAATATACAGGGAACTACAAATATAGTGGTTGTTGCCTGGCCAAGCATGTTTGTGTATGAGACATGGGTGGAGAGTAATAGAAAAGTTGCCTATATTGTTCAATAATCCATAATGTCACATGTAGGGCTATGGATTGTCTACACCAACCTCTGTGGTGTTTGACATTTGTTGTCCTTGTAAGGTGGACATTGTGACATATATTAGGTCCTCAACATAATAAATTAGCAAAACCTGCCCCACAATCGATCCTATTACACAATCACAGCAACCCCCACACAGGATACTGATGACAGACACACACAGATACACCTGCCAGTACTGAGATTCAAACCCCTGCCTAGCTATGTATTGCTGCTATAGTGTACCACATTTATCGCATGTGCCATGGAGCTTATAGAATGGTTGTTGTCCCAAAGTACTTCTAAGGTGAGGAACATCACCAGCCCTTGTAAATACTGGCATTGGGTGATGTAGTGGGTGAGAGATCCCAAAAATAATTTTACTCTACATACACATGTACAAGGGATGAGGTTCAAACCTCTATCTAACAATTTTTACAGACCATTATGTTATGTATTTACCACATGCACCACTGACCTGACATGGTATATGGCTGGCAACAGGTACTTCTAAAGAGGATGATATCTGCAGGACTGCTAAAGTTAGGCTCTGAGATGGTACTGGGTGTAAATAGGGCCAAAATCTTTGAGGTACAGACATACATATGTACATACACAAACACTTGCCATAGATGATATTCAAACCCATACCTATGTAGTTACTACTCCTACATTGTTCTGCATTTATGGAATGCACCATGGAGCTTACATGTTGAATAGCTCTCCACAGGTATCTTTGAAGGTGACTAACATCAGCAGCAGTGCTAAAGGAAGGGTGAAGGGAGAGTAACAAGTGTGAATGTCCATAAAATCAGGTATCATCAAAGACACACACACCCTCTTGAACACAAACAAACACAGTTTCCATCTCAGAGATTAGATCTCCTACCTAACTAACATGCTACACTATAGTATTACGCAGTTATTGCATGTGCCACAGAGCTTATGGAGCTAGCACTTGTCCAAAAGGTTATTTCAAGGTGACTGACATCAACAGGCTTGCTAAAGTAGGGCAATGGGAGGTGTAGTGACTGTGAATGGCCTCAAAGTCATTCATCTCCACTCACACACAACACAGACACACACACAGTTTCACAGTTGCCATGTTTGGGATCAGAATTACTACCCAACTAGTATGCTACGCTATAGTATTATGCAGTTGTCGCAAGCGCCACAGAGCTTGTGGAGCTGGCACTTGTCCAAAGGGTTATGTCAAGGTGACTGACATCAGCAGGCTTGCTAAAGTAGGGCAATGGGAGGTGTAGTGACTGGGAATGGCCTCAAAATCATTCATCTCCACACACACACACACACACACACACACACACACACACACACACACACACACACACACACACACACACACACACACACACACACACACACACACACACACACACACACACACACACACACACAGTTTCACAGTTGCTATCTCAGGGATTAGAACTCCTACCTAATTTGTATGATACACTATAGTATTACACAGTTATTGCAAGCGCCATGGAGCTTATGGGGCTGGCACTTGTCCAGATGGTTATTTCAAGGTAACTGACATCAGCACACTTGCAAAAGTAGGGCAATGGGAGGTGTAGTGACTGTGAATGGCCTCAAAATCATTCATCTCCACACACACACACACACACACACACACACACACATAATTTCTCAGTTGCCATGCTTGGGATTAGAATTCCTACCTAACTAGTTTTCTACACTACAGTATTACACATGTATCACAAGTGCCATGCAGCTTATAGGGCTGAGACTTGGCCAGAGTGTTATTTCAAGGTGACTGACATCAGCAGGAGTGCTAACATGGGCAATGGGAAGCACAATGTGTGTGAATGGGCCATAAACCATTCCTGTGGAAACACACACACACAGTCACAGACAACTTTACATTTGACAGGACTGGGTATACAAATGCTAGATGAATACTGATTTGTACTGTCGTGTTACACAATTATCACAAGCACCACAGACACTATAGGGCTGAGGGCTACCAAAGCTATGTCTACAGTGATTGACATCAGCACATCATGTGATATTGGCCAATTGGATGTCTGGTGGGTGGGACTGGTCTCATGATGGAAATCTCTCTGTCACATTCTGTCTCTCTCTTCCCAACATCTCTGTGTGTGCATGTTTGACATATTATAGTGTGTTGGCCTTGGATATGTGTGAGTATTTCTATCCAGTGTGTGTGCAATGAATGAATGGTGTACAATGTGGTGTGTGTGTGCACAGATATCTGCGACTGACAGATACGTATGTGTTGTCAGACATGGGCTTCATTTCTCTAAGTGTAGGAGCATGCCCAGTATGACCTTCTGTATTGAGTGTGTGAATTCATTCCAGGTAGGTTGTACTCCATTTGGTGTTCTACACCTACAGCTAGCAACCTGTTTCTGCAGGATATCTGTAGACAGGTTGACAATATGGAGTCACAATGGGCTACAGATAGTGGGATACTGTAACTATTGTGTCTGTGCTGCTTGTGTTACATGGTTGGTGTTAGCAGAGATTCAGACATATATACTGTTTTACACTATGATGTATCATGTCATAAACTATTGACAGATATACTTATTTGCTCACAGTTATTTCCTGGGAAATACAAGATGAATGAAGCTGTGTCCAGTATTGTGGTCTGCAGCCTACATATTCTTGCAGACTCATGCCATTCTGGAGGGTTGCTGCAGACACTTGCTGATGGGTCTGTGTAAATGGCCTAGCAACTTGGTACTGTGGTGGCTGAGGATCTCCTGCTTGTAAATATATCAATGTAACAGAATGGCCATATCCTGATGTGGCCATACCTCTCAGCTATACAGATTCACCCAGGTTACCCAGAGGCAAGGCTCACATATCTGGTCAGTTCCCCTTCACATTGTAGTTTACAAGCAGGTTTGTAGCCACCCATTACTGGGTTTGCAGGCAGGGATAGTATGGGCACACATCAGAGTTTCAGACTTCACACACTCCATGACGTCCATTCTTCTACACCTCCCGCTCTGTTATTCTATCCTCTTCCTAACATTATGCGAGCAATATCTGAGAAGTATCCCTACAATTGTCCCTTCATCCCAGCGGTATTTAGGAGTTGGTCTACAGTTCATGCAGTAGGACATGGTGGGCATGCTACTGGGATTTGTCAACATAGCCTTGCATTTGTGTTCTGTTGACTATGCTAAGTTGTCAGTTGGGTCCCCATGAGATAACATACAGTGACAGTACGGGTGAGGCACAGACCTTTGACAGAGGACTGTAGGACATTTAGTAGTAATGCAGGCCATCTGTACCAGGCCAGTGCATTCTCTCACTCCTACATTCCCAGGCTATGAGCCACCAGATACCCCTAGGGTGACAGGGTAAGTGTGTGAGGTGTTAATAGCAATAGTCCCTGTCCATATTAATCCATTGGTCTGGATGCTGGCAGGGTGCTGCTTACAGCTAGGGAGACACCTGCGTGGGACACCTCTTCAGCATGCTGCATTCTGTAGGTATTCCCATACAGAAGGGTGTGTGGGGTGGTCATATTGTACTCATTCCCAACAGCAGGGATATGACATGTGATAAACCTGTGGCTGATGGTGGGGTGAGCTGAGTGCATTTGTGATATGGAAGCTTCTTGCAGCTGACTCACAGATATACCTGGGACATTCCCCTTATACTGCCTTGTGTGGGGACATAGGCAATCTCTCATTACTTCATAACTGTGCCTTTTGTGGTCTGCCAGTAATTGGCCAGCCTACATCAGTATTCCATACTACACAGACAACTAATGAGCTGCTAACCTGTATGTACAATTCCAAAGGTGTGTGCAGTTGACAGTTACATTTTATGCACTCTGTCTAGGGTACTTCCAGCTGTGTACTCTTTGTATGTCTGGGCCCACATTCATGGCATGTCCATCTTTCAGATGGTGACAGATACTGACATCTGGACAGTGAGTATGAATGACTACTGACATGAGTATTGGTGAGATGCATTGTGGTTGGCACTGCAGTTGTCGGAACATGGCCCTGTCATCAACAGCACTGGCCATAGGCCACGGAGACACAACCCTCCATGCCTACATGCTGACCACTTCCAGACAATATTGAACACACAACAACCTAACACACAGACCCATGCATATTGTACACATGCAACAATCTATCCTGTAAATTGGCCCAGCTCAGGTAATCTGTGCTCCATTGTTATTAACCCACACCTACATGTAACTGCATTTCTACAAAGGATTGTGGTGGTGGACACACCTGACACCTGTAAACATTTGCTATGACTGTACTGGTATTTCAGGTATTCTGTTGGCTTCCATTTTGTTTTGTATTCTAACCTATCATGCAGACTAGAGGCATATCAGTAGAGTACCAATCTTAGGTTTTATTGACCTACATTTCAGCTTTAGACTTCTTACCCTTCAGAACTAACATACAACTGCCAGACCTGTTGTAGTCTGTCTGTGTAGGTCTGGGGGGGGGGGGCTGTTCACCTTTGCCATCAATTGGAGGCCTTAGCACATCCCTTCTTTATGGTCATTTACACCTGTCCTGCTGGCTGAGGCTGGTGTTGGGTATGTGAGCCTCACTGACATGCATGTGTGTGTCCTATGGACAAACATTTGAGCCACCACATGTACTGCAGTGGGATTTGTCACCTTGTCTAGTAGGCACAAGTATTTGTTATGGATTTCATGCTGCCCATATAGGTGTTCACTATCTGCTGCCATCCCATTCAGCCACCCGATTCCCTTGCATGCTCACATCCATGCCATAGATACAACTAGCAGAACATACTACTACATTCAGCAATTGACAGGAAGAGGGGCTTACCTTGTAGCTGTGCCAGTATTGAGGACGGTGCTGGAGGGCTGACTATGTTGGATACACATAGTACACTCTCTATACATGGTAAAACACAGGTAGTGTCATGTTTGGCATCCCTTTTACTGTATGTCCAAGTCAGAAAGAGGTGTCATTTCCTGGGTCCTGGGTCCCTACCATGTCAGTGCACGTGCTATGCATTGCCTCTTTGCTAAAGCCTGGGCATAATGGGCATGCCTCCTTCTGCCTACATGGGCAGGCTCAGGTTGTTCCTCCTCCAAGTCTCTCTATGCCTCTGATGGCCTTGGCAATGGTAGGTGGCTGTGTGGCCTTGCTCCATGCTGTTCCTGCTGCAGCTGTCTCTGCAGGATCATATTGTGTAGCATGGTACATACAATGAACATTTGTGTACATGTAGCTGGAGAGTACTGCAAGGCTCCACCAGATATGTCCAGGCAGCAGAACTGTGACTTGAGTATCACAAACACATGTTCTCTTATGATTCTGATTTGTGCGTGTGCCTTATTATGGAGTTCTTGTTCAGGTGTGTGCATTTCTGATGGGTGTCATTAGCCATGGCTCCAGTGCGTAACCAGCATCCCCCACTAGGTAGTCATATGGGATGTCCACACTGGCAATTTTTGGTACAGCTGTGTCATATGCCAGATGTGGGAGTCGTGATAGTTTCCAGGACTGCCAGCACACACATTCAAGATAATGCCCTGGGCATTGCACACAACCTGGCAATTGATTGAGTGGAAGCCTTTGCGGTTTATGTGCTTTGATATGCATGCAGTCTATAGCACCCACTACCTCAGGGTATTCTGCTATTTGGTGGAAGAGATGCATACTGCTGGTCAATGCCTCATGGGGGTTTCATAGTTTCATAGTATAGTACTAGGCTATCTGCCCTGGGGCATTTGTAAGCCTAGCCATAGTGATGTGGCTTTTGCCACCCCATGAAATGGTACAAAAATTGTACAGAATAAATTTTGAATACTGTGCCTCTGTCTAGTAGTGACACAATGAAGGTCCCCTTATATAATAGAATTAGTTTACTGTGCCCCTGTCTAGTAGTGACACAGATGTGACCCCTGGGGTAAACTTACGATCTCCCATCCACTCATCAAGATTTCTCTTGAAAAGAGTCAGTGAGGGGCTCTGCCTAATATGAACTGGGATCCTGTTCCAAAGCATGGGAAGCCTCTGGGTTATGAATCTATCCCTCCAGCATGTCCTATTCATACTTGTGCTGAGGTTTAAGTCTTTAGCTCTCGTGGTCCTGATGGATTTGGATTTTTTGAGGTGGAGTATGTCCATCAGATCCTGATTGGACATGGCCTTGTACGTCAGGCAGAGATCACCTCTGAGCAGGCAGTATGCTACTGAATAGAGCTGAAGTTTCTTTAGTCTGGCAGAATAAGACATATGTTGGAGACCCTTGATCCTCTTGGTGAGGTACTTTTGTGGTCTCTCCAGCTGTTGCAAATGCCGGGTGTGGTACATACCAAATGGGGCATTGTACTCAATCATGGGTCTGATGAGGGAGGACTATAGGGGTACAATGACATCCTTGGATCTGGATGTGAATCCCTTCATGATGAGGTGTGCAAGGTAGAATGTTTTTCTAACCACTTTGGCAACGTGGGTGTCAAATGAGAGGTCGCTGTCGACTTGGGTCCCTAGGTCTCTGATTACTTTTTCCGTACTCAGTGGGTTGCTGTCTATGTGATAATTTGTGGGTACTTTGTTTTTCCCAAAGGGGATGACTATTCATTTTTTGGCATTTAGTTTAAGGCCGTGACTCCGGCACCAGTTGTCCGTTTCTGTGAGGCCTTTTTGTAGGATGTGTGTGTCTGCTGGTGTATCGACTATGGCGCCTAGTTTGCAGTCATCTGCGAACTTTGCCAGCCACAGCCCTCCCATGTTTGCTTTAACATCTGAGAAATAAATGCCCAACAATAGGGGTTCCAGGCAGATCCCTGTGGGACATCACTTGTGACTGGCTTTGAGTCTGACATTGCTCCAGTGATTTTAACTTTATGGGTTCTGTCCTTTAGCCAGTTTGCAACCCATCTAGTGACATACGGGTTTACTTTTAAGCTGTTGAGCTTATCTATGATGCCTGAGTGGGGTATTGTGTCGAAGGCCTTAGCCAAGTCCAGGTATGCTGTATGGACTGCTTTGCCCTCATCAATGGCTCTAGTGACTGTTTCAAAAAAGTCAATCAGGTTTAAAAGGCAGGATCTGCCCTTTACAAAGCCGAACTGGGTGGGGTCAAGTGTCTGTAGGTCCCCTATGTCTCTGTTTATGAGTTCCATAATGATTCTTTCCATAGCTTTGCAGACCAGGCTGGTTAAGCTTATGGGGCAGTAGTTTCCAGGGTCTGTAGAGGCACCCCTTGTGGAGTGGGACCACTGTTGCTGTACTCCAGTGTTCAGGTACATATCCCGAAGTAAGGCTAAGGTTAAATAGCATTTTTATGTGTGGGTTTAGCTCCTCTTGGAGTTCACGTAACATGCAACCCGGGATACCGTCAGGTCCCATTGATGCTGTGTTTTTTGCTTTGTTTAGGGCGGTTCTCACTTGGACATCTGAGATGACAGGGAGATTACATTCAGCTAGGATAAGTATTTCTTCTTTTGGGGGTAAAGGAGGGGAGAAATTTGCACTGAACCTGTCAGCCAGAATGTTGGCAATATCTGTGGGTTCAGTGTATTTTATGTTGTTGTGAACCAACTCTGAGCATATCTGAGGGTTTACACCCAGGTTTCTAACATAGCTGAAGAAGGCTTTGTGGTTATCTTTAGTGTCCTTAGCGATATTTCTCTCAAAGTTGGCCTTGGATGTTTTTATGAGAGAACGTAGTTTTCTGCTAATGTTGATCAGAGATGTCTTCCCTTCATGGGATTTTGCTCTGACGTGCAGTAGCTTCCTTCTTTTGTTATATAATTTGTTTATGGCTGAGGTCCACCAGACAGGACGCTTACCTTTGGTGGAGAGGGACTTGGACTTGTTTGGGATTGCATGATCCATGCATTCTTGGAGATGTCCATAAAAACATTTGTGAAGGATTCAGCATTGTGGGATGTGGTATCCACTGGCACAGTGGGCTTAAAGGATACCATCTCAGTCTTAAGAAGAGTGAAGTCTGCTTTTGAGAAGTTTTTCACGGTGGTCTTTTGTGCTGGGGGTGAAGGTGGGATATGTACATCCAGGGTGATTAGTTTGTTGTCAGATCTCACTAGTGAGGGGTATACTTCTGGTGTGGAGCATTGTGTCCCCATGTTTGTGATGATCAGGTCTAGTATATTATCTCCCCTAGTGGGAGAGGTGACTAGTTGTTCCAGTGCATTTGAATTTATGAATTCCAGGAACCTTTGGGCTAGGGTATTAGGGCTAGAATAATGTACCCAATCTATGTTTGTGTAGTTGAAGTCTCCTAGTATGATGGTATTTTGTGATACATTCATATCCTCCAATGTCTTCAGGAAGGCTGAGTGGGGTTCTTGAGATTGGGAGGGTGGTCTGTAACATGCTACCAGTTGTATAGCAGTTTTGCCTATGGTTAGTTGCACCTGTATGGTCTCTGATGCTTCATGTGTTGCTACTAACCTGGAGGTGTGGGTGTCCTTGATGAATATGGACACTCCCACTCCCTTTGTGGTTCGGCCCGGGTTTTGGGGCCGACAAGCATGATACGAGGTATAGCCTGGTAGCACTGGGGTGCTCTCCGGAGCCTTGAACCAGGTTTCAGTTACTGCACAGACGTCAGTGTTCTCCATGCTGAGGAGTGCATCAAGTGCCTGCATCTTGAGATTTAGACTTCTGGCGTTGAGCAGCATTACCCTTAATTTTTTTCCATTTTTTTTTCTAAGGAGGTGGGTTTGTCTTTTGAGCCTTGCCTAAAAAAGGCACTATGGGGGTGGCAAGAACCTTAGCCAATATCCGGAAGCCCAGTGGTGACAGGTGTAAGCCATCCCTTGCGAAGCAGCGTGGCTTGTCCAACATGTCATCCCAGGCAGACAGATATTGGATCCCCTTAGAATGACACCAGTACTTGAGCCAATTGTTAAAACTGATCATCTTGTCTTTGTATTGTGGCATCATTCTTGGTGAGGGCAGGATGCTGCTCAGGGTCAGGGTCATACCAGCCTGGGCTACATAATCAGAGAGCTCCTCTATGTCTCTTTTCATGTAGTCCAGGGAGGTATGTCTTAGGTCATTCACACCAGCATGAACAATGATGGAGTCATATTTGTACTTGCTTTGGAGTGACCTGAGTGTGTGTGTTATGTGGCGGATCCTAGCTCCCGACAGACAGCTCACAGTCACCTTCTCCTTGTTCAGCCTGGTCAGCGGGACATCAGTGTGTCTGACTATAGAGTCACCTATTACTAGTGTATTAGGCAAGGTTTTTGGCCTTAAGGGCTGTAATTGGTTGACACACTGATTTATCGAAGTATGTGTTGCATGTGTTTTGTTTTGAGGTGGTGGATTTTTGGATGTCTGCTTTGGGAGCCTCTGTTGTTTTGGTAAGTTTTTTATTAGAGCCTCCGAGTATGTCTTTGTGCTTTTATGTGTTTGGTTTGCGGTTGTGGTAGGTATATGTGGGACTGGGATTGTTGTGTGTGTGGTTGCCATCTCCTCCTGTCTGGTCATGCCAGCCCTGAGTTGAGAGAGTTCAGCCTCCAGTTTGGCTATATAGTTGCATCTCTCACATGTATTTGTGTTTGTTGGGAGGAGGAGAGGGTTGTCTGTGTACATGAGACAATTGTAGCATTGTCTCAAGATACCCAGACTGACCAGCTGAACTGGAGACGATGCCAGTAATCTACCACTAGGCATGCTAGAACAGTATAAGGGAGTGCTGCACCTTTAAGGGAAGTGGATATTCACAGGGGTGGTGAGTAGATGTAGTGCTTTACTTAGTACGAGAGTGCTTACTTAGTAGAGAAGTTTTGAGAAAAAGTGCTAGGCTTATAATATAGTGAGTAGTCTGGTTACACTAAGAGTAGAGCTTCCTTAAGGGAAAATTTGAAGAGCAGACTTGGCGGAGCCAGAAAAAGTTTAACCTTGTTTAACCGGTGCTGCACAATACGCACAACCGCGCAAAGCCATGCAAACGTGGATTTTAAACAGTGAACTACAAAAGAGCTAGAAATGGTCCAAAATAACCAATTACTACAGCTTCTTGTGCTGAGGTCACTTCCTACAAGGACAGATAGGCTGCTCAAGGCTCCCCACTCCCACTGGTGAGCAAAGAAACTTTCTTCTATCCAAGTAAGGTAATGGACAACACAGGAACTACACCACAGCCCAGAATACAGCAATGCCTGCAAAATGGTCTAAACTAGTCGAGGAAGGCGGGAAAACAAGGATTATTTTTTGTTTTTTTGTTTTTTTGGTAGAAACACACAGAAAATGCAGAAACAGTGATAAATTAGTTACACAGGCTAGCACACTTTAGTGGGCAGCCTCCACAGTTAAATTAAACAAACAAACAACAAACTTTCGATCAAATTCGACTAAAATGTAACTTTAAGTGCAAATTTTAAAATAATGCAGCAAACAGTTAAAAAAACAGTTCAAGCTAGTTCAGGGTAAGCTACAGAAGCTATTCCAAGTGAAAAAAAGCAAAGATACTTAAATCCAGAAAGTAGTCGCTTTTCTGAGTTCCCTGCTGCTAGGACCACTCTGCAGACCCACGAGGAGCTTGTCTGAGTAGTATAGCCAGAAAAAAATGCCCAGAGGCGGATTTTAAACAGTGAACTACAAAAGGGCTAGAAATGGTCCAAAACAACCAATTACTACAGCTTCTTGTGCTGAGGTCACTTCCTACAGGGACAGATAGGCTGCTCAGGGCTTCCCACTCCCACTGGTGAGCAAAGAAACTTCCTTCTATCCAAGTAAGGTAATGGAAAACACAGGAACTACATCACAGCCCAGAATACAGCAATGCCTGTAAACTGGTCTAAACTAGTCAAGGAAGGTGGGAAAACAAGGATTATTTTTTTGTTTTTTTGGTAGAAACACACAGAAAATGCAGAAACAGTGATAAATTAGTTACACAGGCTAGCACACTTTAGTGGGCAGCTTCCACAGTTAAATTAAACAAACAAACAAACAACAAACTTTCTATCAAATTTGACTAAAATGTAACTTTAAGTGCAGATTTTAAAATAATGCAGCAAACAGTTAAAAAACAGTTCAAGCTAGTTCAGGGTAAGCTACAGAAGCTATTCCAAGTGAAAAAAAAGCAAAGATACTTAAATCCAGAAAGTAGTTGCTTTTCTGAGTTCCCTGCTGCTAGGACCACTCTGCAGACACACGAGGAGCTTGTCTGAGTAGTATAGCCAGAAAAAAACGCCCAGAGGTGGATTTTAAACAGTGAACTACAAAAGAGCTAGAAATGGTCCAAAACAACCAATTACTACAGCTTCTTGTGCTGAGGTCACTTTCTACAGAGACAGATAGGCTGCTCAAGGCTCCCCACTCCCACTGGTGAGCAAAGAAAATTCCTTCTATCCAAGTAAGGTAATGGACAACACAGAAACTACACCACAGCACAGAATACAGCAATGCCTGTAAACTGGTCTAAACTAGTCGAGGAAGGCGGGAAAACAAGGATTATTTTTTTGTTTTTTTGGTAGAAACACACAGAAAATGCAGAAACAGTGATAAATTAGTTACACAGGCTAGCACACTTTAGTGGGCAGCCTCTACAGTTAAATTAAACAAACAAACAACAAACTTTCAATCAAATTCGACTAAAATGTAACTTTAAGTGCAGATTTTAAAATAATGCAGCACACAGTTAAAAAACAGTTCAAGCTAGTTCAGGATAAGCTACAGAAGCTATTCCAAGTGAAAAAAAAGCAAAGATACTTAAATCCAGAAAGTAGTCACTTTTCTGAGTTCCCTGCTGCTAGGACCACTCTGCAGACCCACGAGGAGCTTGTCTGTATAGTATAGCCAGAAAAAAACGCCCAGAAGCGGATTTTAAACAGTGAACTACAAAAGAGCTAGAAATGGTCCAAAACAACCAATTACTACAGCTTCTTGTGCTGAGGTCACTTCCTACAGGGACAGATAGGCTGCTCAAGGCTCCCCACTCCCACTGGTGAGCAAAAAAACTTCCTTCTATCCAAGTAAGGTAATGGACAACACAGAAACTACACCACAGCCCAGAATACAGCAATGCCTGTAAACAGGTCTAAACTAGTCGAGGAAGGCGGCAAAACAAGGATTATTTTTTTTTGTTTTTTTGGTAGAAACACACAGAAAATGCAGAAACAGTGATAAATTAGTTACACAGGCTAGCACACTTTAGTGGGCAGCCTCCACAGTTAAATTAAACAAACAAACAACAAACTTTTGATCAAATTCGACTAAAATGTAACTTTAAGTGCAGATTTAAAAATAATGCAGCAAACAGTTAAAAAACAGTTCAGGCTAGTTCAGGGTAAGCTACAGAAGCTATTCCAAGTGAAAAAAAGCAAAGATACTTAAATCCAGAAAGTAGTCGCTTTTCTGAGTTCCCTGCTGCTAGAACCACTCTGCAGACCCACAAGGAGCTTGTCTGAGTTGTATAGCCAGAAAAAAACGCCCAGAGGTGGATTTTAAACAGTGAACTACAAAAGAGATAGAAATGGTCCAAAACAACCAATTACTACAGCTTCTTGTGCTGAGGTCACTTCCTACAGGGACAGATAGGCTGCTCAAGGCTCCCCACTCCCACTGGTGAGCAAAGAAACTTCCTTCTATCCAAGTAAGGTAATGGACAACACAGGAACTACACCACAGCCCAGAATAAAGCAATGCCTGTAAACTGGTCTAAACAAGTCGAGGAAGGCGGGAAAACAAGGATTATTTTTTGTTTTTTTGGTAGAAACACACAGAAAATGCAGAAACAGTGATAAATTAGTTACACAGGCTAGCACACTTTACTGGGCAGCCTCCACAGTTAAATTAAACAAACAAACAACAAACTTTCGATCAAATTCGACTAAAATGTAACTTTAAGTGCAGATTTTAAAATAATGTAGCAAACAGTTAAAAATGGTTCAAGCTAGTTCAGGGTAAGCTACAGAAGCTATTCCAAGTGAAAAAAAAAAAAGCAAAGATACTTAAATCCAGAAAGTAGAAGGAACCACTCTGCAGACCACAAGGAGCTTGTCTGAGTTGTAGCCAGAAAAAAAAGCCCAGAGGTGATTTTTAAACAGTGCACTACAAAAGAGATAGAAATGGTCCAAAACAACAATTACTGAACAGCTTGTGCTGAGGTCAGCTTCATCAGACCGACATAAAAGCACTAAAAGTCTGATGAAGCTATCCCAGTGAAAGCGCTTATTCGAATAAACCAGTTTTTATTATATGGAGACTTGAGATTTTTTTTTGGAGTATTTGGTTCACTAAAATGTAACTTTGTGAACATTTGATGTTTGCTTTCATTATTTGCTGTTGTTCGTAACAGAGCATTTACTCCGTGTGGTTTTACATTTTTATTCACACTAAATCCAGAAAGTAGTCACTTTTCTGAGTTCCCTGCTGCTAGGACCACTCTGCAGACCCACGAGGAGCTTGTCTGTTGAGGAAATATATGTGCTCACTGGCATGTGTTGACATGGCATCAAGGATCTGGTGGAGTACCCTGGATGCTGATACCTGTGAGATCCCCATGATATCCCTAGTTGGCCTTTGGAAGGTACCTGTGGCAAGTATTCTTAACCCTACACATATATTGGTATCCACTGAGATGGGTTGCCCTCTGTTGGTTATGTGTGTGAGGTGTGGCCAGCACACCTCAACAATTTGCTGTAGAATGTCCCTGTCCACCCTATAGCGCTCCACTATCTCCAGCTCATGTAGCCCCTGGTAGGTTACCCTGGGTCTGTACAATCTTCTCCTCCTCCTCACTGTAGGTTGGTTGTCAGCATTCACATCCTCGCCACCTTCAGTCTGTTCCACATATTGATGTATGAGAGCAACAGTAGCCCCTAAAATTTTGTTGGTTTTGTCAGGTAAAATTTCCACCTCTGTGTACACCAGTGGTGTAGAGTTTGTGGGAAAAACCAGACGGGAAAGGTGTTTGCATAGTTTACAGTGGTGTACTGGGCTGGGCTTGGCTGCTGCCTTTGTAATTGGCTGATTCTGATACATTTCACCTGCCAGCTATGCTAGGTCTCCTTGATTGCCTTCCTACTGCTGTTTTCCCTGCCCATTGCCTTTCTGTTTAAGCCCCGAGGTCTGCCATGCATACCAGGTGCTCAGATGTGAACAGAGCTGCTATTTCCTGTGTTTTTTTTTTTTTTTGTTTAAAACCCGGTGTGCACTGCGCACACCCGTTTAGGCAATGTAAACAGTGCTAGGCAGCTTCAGAAACACCCCCTTCCTTAGCTATGCTTAACTAAGGGCAAAGACGGGCCACAGAGCTCCAATAAGCTTACAGCATGCATGACACTCCCTCTTATAAGGTCATTTATCTCTTATACTTATACCATGGTGTTGCTGCACCTACACAGTTGGGTGCAAGCTAACACTGAGAGGAATTCTGTGATTTAGTATCAATCTCCTTATTTGCATAAAACAGAATGCTAATTCATAGTTACCACACTCACACTGAGCCTCCCCCTTAGCAACCACTATTTCCTGGTATTGTTGTCTTATGCATGCCATTGACTATCATGGCAAAATGCTGATTTGGGTTTAAAAGCTTATTTCCAACTTTTTTCATATTTTTGGGCCGATCCTGTTTGCACACCACTGTCCTATGCTTAAACAGCAGAAATCGGTAAAATAAAAAAGTTATTTTTTTATACTTTTGCAACTATTTCCCATGCCAGTGGCCATATACTTGACCATTGGCATGCCTACTACGTTGAATACATGCTTTCTTTGGAGCTGTCATGCCTCCATTTTGTAATTTGCAGAAATGTATTTGGTTAGTAACCGAATACATTTCTGCAGGTTACACTATTCCTGCACAGACCCCTGCCTGCTTCCTGGATTGCTAATTCACCTTATTTGCATGGTTTTCACCAGCAAATGGGGTAATTATTATACAGTAGTAATGTCCATGCCGGAATAGTGTAGGAGCACTTGTGCATGTCCCGGGAGCTCGTTCCTGAATCGATCGTTGGCCATATTGCCTACAGCAGCTCTTGCACTATTCCTGCACTCTGTACAGAGTTTGCTGAATCCCGGGGTCTACGATGTGCAACAGTGTGTTACAACTTCCGGTGATTTCTCCTGTCCACCTGGTGAATCTGGGCATACTGGGGCAATGCGGCAACTGCCTCATGTACACAGACAATCCTCTCCTCCTACCACCCAACACTACAACCTGCGATAGATGCACTTACATAGCCAAACTGGAAGCAAAGCTCTTTCCGGCCAAGATTGTGCTAGACAGTCAAGAGGAGAAGGTTAACACCTGCATTACACCTCAAGCAACTCATAGCCCTTCAAAACCCACACTGTCAACACCCACACATAGCAACACTCAACCCACATATGCGGAGGCCCTTAACATTAACCTGCCCAAGCAACAAGGACCTCCGAAGTTGAAACGCAAACAAACACCAGTCACAACCAAAGTGACACATAGCTCACAACACCAGTGTGCCACCCAACAACTGCCCCTAAGGCAAGACAATGTACCCAACACTTTAGTCATAGATGACTCTATAGTCAGGCACACTGATGTCCCACTCACCAAGCTGAACAAGGAGAAATTTACAGTCAGCTGCCTGTCAGGTGCCAGGATCCGTCAAATAACGCATGCACTCAAGTCACTCCACAACAAGTACAAATACGACTCTGTCATTGTCCATGCTGGAGTGAATGACTTCAGACGTACCTCTCTAGACTACACGAAAAGAGACATGGAAGAGCTATTGAATCATGTGACCCAGGCAGGTATGACCCTAGCCCTGAGTAGCATCCTGCCTTCGCCCAGAATGATATCACAGTAAAATGACAAAACGATTGACTTCAACAATTGACTAAGCTATTGGTGCCATTCAAAGGGGATCCAGTATTTGTCTGCCTGGGAAGACATGATCGACAAACCATGATGCTTTGCCAGAGATGGTCTGCACCTGTCACCCTGGGATTCAGGTTACTGGCTAAAGCTCTTGCCACCCCTATAGTGCCTTTTTTAGGCAAGGTTCAAAGGATAAAACCACCACCATAACAGATACAAGCATGCAAAATCTTAAGGTAATGCTACTCAATGCTAGAAGTCTAAACCTCAAAATGCACTCTCTTGAGGCACTCCTAAAAATGGAGAAGATCGATATCTGTGCAGTAACTGAGACCTGGTACAAGACTCCAGAGAGCACCCCTGCAATACCAGGCTACAATTCTTACCACACTTTTTGGCCACAAAACCAAGACGAAAACACTAAAGGTGAAGGAGTGTCCATATTCAACAAGGATATTCACACCTCCAGGCTAGTTGCCCAACACAATGCATCTGAAATTCTCCAGATGCAACTAACACTAGGTAAGACTGCAATCCAAATTGTAACTTGATACAGATCCCCCACCCTGCCCCAAGATTCTCACTACACCTTTCTAAACATACTGGAAAATATTAAGATACAACCAAACACCCTAATACTGGGTGATTTCAACTACCCTGCCATTAATTGGGAAAACTACTAGGGTACCAACTCCTTTTCCCAACGGTTCTTGGAATTCATAAATTCCAGTGCCCAGGATCAACTAATCCATTGTCCCACCAGGGGCTCCAATATCCTAGACCTGGCCATTACCAACATGGGAGATAGATGCTCCACACCAGTGGTCACCCCCTCATTGGTCAGGTCTGACCATAAGCAAATCACCCTTGACATCCACATCCCACCCCCACCCCCAGTAAGGAAACCTCCTTAAAAAACTTCTCCAAAGCCAACTTCATGCTACTGAAGTCAGAAGTGACAAACTTCACAACACCCACGCAGACGGGATCTGGAAGTTCAACTGCAGAATCCTACACAAAGGCACTGTACGAGCACATCCACTCGTGCATGAATCGTGCCACCCCAAATAGAACCAAGATGCTCTTCTCCAAAAAAAGGAAGCCAATCTGGTGGTCCCTGCTATAAACAAACTATACAACAGAAGGAAGAAACTGTTGCAGAAAAGAGGAAAATCCCAGGATGCAAAAAACTCTCTCACCAGCCTCAGTAAGAAGCTGAGATCCCTCATAAAATCCTCAAAAGCTAGTTACGAAAATAAAATTGCCAAAGATTCCAAAGACAACCGCAAGGCATTCTATAGTTATGTCAAGAATCTAAATGGCAATGCTCAGATCTGCTCTGAGCTACAACAGAATGGCATTAAATATACTGATCCCAAGGATATTGCCAATATCCTGGCAGATCGATTTAGTGCCAACTTAAACCCCTTCTCACCCCCTAAAGGGCCCATCTCAATACCAAAAGATTACCAAATTCTGATAATCACGGCCACACAGGTAGAAAACGCACTCTCCAAAGCTAAGAATACAGCATCCATGGGACCAGATCACATCCCAGGCTGTGTACTACATGAACTACAAAATGAACTGGCAATTCACCTAAGTGTCATGTTTAACCATAGCCTCACCTCAGGCTTTGTGCCCACTGAGTGGTGCACAGCTACAGTTATCCCGCTCCACAAGGGAGGATCCGCCTTGGATCCCGGGAACTACTGTTCCATCAGTCTGACAAGCCTGATGTGCAAGGGCATGGAACGCATTATCATGGAACTTATAAACAAAGACATTGGCAACCTTCAAACACTGGACGCCACCCAGTTTAGGTTTGTGAAGGGCCGATCTTGTCTCCTGAATCTGATTGACTTCTTTGAATCAGTCTCCAGAGCTGTGGATGAGGGTAAGGTTGTCCACACAGCCTATCTGGACCTTGCCAAGGCCTTCAACACCATCCCCCACTGTGGAATCATAGATAAACTTACTAAGCTGGGCATAAATCCCTACGTCACTCGATGGGTTGCCAACTGGCTTACTGACAGAACCCAGACTGTAAAAGTAGCCAACTCCAAATCCAGCTCCAGACAAGTGACAAGTGGAGTACCTCAGGGTTCAGTCCTGGGACCACTCTTGTTTGGCATCTACTTCTCTGAAGTACAGGCCAACACTAAGGGACTCTGGCTAACAAAATTTGCAGATGACTGCAAACTGGGAGCCATTATTGAATCCCCAAATTATGTGGATATTCTACAAAAGGGCCTTACAGAAACAGATGCCTGGTGCCAGAGCCATGGGCTCAAGCTTAATGCCAAGAAATGTATAGTTATCCCCTTTGGAAAAAAACATGTACCCATGAATTACCACATAGGTGGCAGGACACTAAACATCCAAAGTGTGATGAGAGACTTAGGGACACAGGTGGACAGTGGTCTCACCTTCGATAACCACATCGCCACAACAGTCAGTAAATCCTTCTATGTGGCACACCTCATCACTAAGGGCTTTTCATCCAGAAAAAAGGAGGTCATTGTCCCACTGTACTCATCCATCATTAGACCCATTATAGAGTATAATGTCCCATTTGGTATGTACCTCACAAGACATCTGCAACAGCTGGAAAGGCCACAGAAATACCTCACTAAAAGAATCACAGGCCTAAAGCAGATGCCATATGCTGACCGTCTAAAAAAACTCCAGCTATACTCTGTGGCATATTGTCAACTCAGAGGCGATCTCTGCTTAACATACAAGGCCATGTCAAACACTGAGCTGTTGGACATGCTCCACTTAAAGAAATCCCAATCCCTCAGAACCACACACTCCAGGGATCTAAACCTTATCATCACAATGAACAAAATATGCTGGAGGGATAGGTTCCTGACCCAGAGACTCCCCATACTCTGGAATAGACTGCCCATACATGTCAAGCAGAGCGTCTCATTGGCCCTCTTCAAAAGGAACCTTGATGATTGGATGGGAGATAGGAAATTCACCCCGGGGATCATGTCAGTCACCCCTGCTAGACAGGGGCCAGAGAAGTAAATATTGTGGGTAGAAATATCCAGAGAATTGTTATGGCTAGGCTTGCATAGGCCTTAGAGCCGATAGCCTAGTACCAACCTATAAACCTATGAACCTGTGAACAACAGAGCAAAATTCTTACAGCAGCTTGAGTAATAATAAACATTGCAAGGACTGGACAAATAGAAAATAAACACAAACAAGCATCACATTCCATGCCTGATATGGAATGTCACACAGAAGGCAATGCTAGGATGCGCAGGTTATTGCTGCAACATGACTCATTTTCAGGTAATAATATATGCAAACATGCAGAGCATCAGTGACGTGAATACACGACATACATGGACCATGCATCAGTGTTGGGGATACAGAAACATGGAAACCTATAAATGCATGCAGAATCATGAGATTTGAGAAGGAACACATGGAAACTACATGCAGCATGAGGACTGAAAATAGAAACAGGTACAAAGACATGCAATGAGTGTTGAGGGTGAGGCATGTGATGTGCTATATTAAAATGCAGTGACACAGGTATGCATGCAGAGGTATACTTTTGCATGCAGAAAAGGCAGACAGTAAGTAAATGTGTCATGTAGCAATCAATTTTGGATTACAAAGATGACATTCTGAAATGAAAAGACAAAAAAACTTTTCCTCCAAGAATTAACAGTGTTCCTAGAAAATGTCTCCAACAAAATGCTCGAGTAACCAGGAATCACAAACACACAGAGAAATAAAATCAAAACTAGACTTTAATACACTCTCAACAAACATATTTGAGCATTTTGTTAAAGATAACTTTCTGTTAACCATGTGACTATATGGAATATGTCAACTAGCAAGTGATGCAAACAGAACCATGAAGCCACATATAGCATTAGTGTCAAAATATCTGTATTAACCTACATCAATGGCAAAGAAGTACTACATATCACAACTCAAAGCTTTCCACCCAGGTCAGATAAATAATCAGGAAAAACCCTGTGGGATTAGACATTTAAAAAAAACTCAGATTAATTAGTCAGTGGTCAGCACAGGGATCATCAATGCACTTTTGGCTAACATCAAAGACTAAAATAATACTAATTTCATGAACTTTAATCATACTTTTAATTAGGAATTGGGTCCATTTCTGTTATAGTATTAGAAACCCAAAAAAACTTAGAGAAATTAAACCAGTTATTCTGAAATAATTATGGACATATTTGAATTCCTTTTGTATCTGTAGTTCACTGGAGGCTGTTTCCTTTTTATCCATACGACTGCATATGGGAAAATTTCCTTGTCACTGGATGGACATTTACCCATCTGTATACATATTGTTTCATTCTACCCCCCACCCCCATGTAACAAATAGATTGTAATGCAGACAAATGAAAAAAAAAAAAAAAAACTGCAAACATATAACTTAATTTATACAGAATCATGTAATAGCAATCTATTCCACCAAAACAAAGCCAGTGAGATGACAGCTTATCTTTGAAGCTAGCTGTAAATCAGTTGTACCTTAAACTGAGTTTAGCAGTGTGCACACAGGTTTTTAAGTGCTATTTGCACAATACATAATTAATAAGGTTCATTGACATTCAATGTTTTGCAATCCTATTTATAACGTCTGCATACGTTCTCGAAACTCAGCATATTAAACAGTAGCTCGGAGTAAGTGTAAGGTGCTCAGTGCAGGTACCCAATAGGTGTCATTAAACAGGAATATTTGTAACAAGTGGCTGATGTCCTCTAATAGTCTGCTATCCTCTTATGTATTCCAATGTTAAAATGTAATATTGTTACATTTACTGCTCATACCATTGCTACCTATGAAATGAGTGGGACCACAGTTAGCATTTTTTGAAAGGCATTTTTCAACAACTTTCAACTGCAATAGTGAGGATGTTGACCAAGAGATGGCTTCAGTGTGTCTGAATGCCAAACTGGATAGAGGAGGAAGCCGACTAGATGCTCACTGTACATACTGGACATGAGCAGAGGATGTGAGCATGCCTCAAGAACTTCCCATGGATCGACATATGGAACCAGATTGTGAGGGTGAACCACAGACAGACTGGAATCTACCAGACTGGTGTGCAGATCCACCATCTTTTAAGATGACCTGCATCAGAAGGACACAGGGGATCTACACCAGAGGGTTGCAGAAGTCCGATGCCAGCAGGCAGATGCTTACAATAAGTTATACAATCAACATCTTAACAGCTACATTATCATATATGTATTTATTAAGCATATCTGTTTTTGAGACTGTTTCAAGTGTATTCTACTGGTATCTTATTAATAATTGTAATGCTTGTTGTGTTGTGTCTTTCGGCTTTTTCCTGGTTAGGGGTCGCCACAGCGGAACTCCGGTCCGCTAATGACTTGTAGTTGATTTTTATGTGCCGTGTTACCAGCCCTGATACACAACCTTCAACGAAGGTACACCCATTCACGCATGTCTCTATGCAGAAGATGCTCTAGCTGAGAATCGAACCGGATGGTGTTTTACTGTGAGGCGACAATGCTACCACAGCACCACCACCGCAGGTATTAATAATTGTAATGCAAATGTGGGAATTTAAGTTCCACTCATTAAAGTTACCATTAGAGTACTGATTCATTCTGAAGTTGACCACAACTATACTAGGCCAGTGCACATGTTATACATGACTGTTGATTAGGACTGTACATTTATATGGACTTCACACATATCACTATTACTGAGATCCTATAATTTCTGATGTTATTATAATAATAAACAGTAATGTCCCCTAGCTCAAATGGTTAAGCAAAATGGCAAAGTGACTGCTGTTCCCCTATGTGTGGGCTCAAATGCCATTATAGCCCTTTTTTGAAAATATTGGTGGCTATTTATGTAATATTGCAAATCACATATGGAAGATCTATGTTTGTCTAGTAACTTTCATATACTATGGATTTTTACATGTCCAGCATGGCCATGGTTCACTGATGCCAATAGTGCTTGGGCCACAGATGACTATGCATTTCACCGTTATCAGCAATGCTTCTAGAAATATCACAGAGTATACTTCTGTATGTGTCAGTGTTGAATAATACATACATTAGTAAGCTCTACATTATAGAAAATGTAAAATTATTTTAATATCCATGCTTGCTCTAATCACTTTCATGAATGTAAGACCAAAGCAGGTCAACATGGCTGAAATATGTTGAAGTCTGGGAAACACAATGCAAGTACAAGAAGTGTGTACTGTAATTCTTATTGTCTTATGGACATAGGTTCACCACTGTATGTGGAGACGTGGTATTGAGTCACACTGTCATGCACTAATGCCATTAATGACATATTATTTTTCAACATCACCTTCTAATATTAATTTTTGAAAACTATGACAGTTAAGCTCAGTATGCTGACACATGTCAATGTTATAAGGTAGAATGCATATGCATTCATTATTCCATAGTTTTACAATATTAAAGGAAGTGTAATGTCCAAAAACTCAGATGGTTAAGCAATAGGGCAATATAAATGCTTGGAACCAAAAGCAACGCCTATTAGCCAAACTGGTGTGGTACAAAATGAAAATGTAGGCTGAAAAGACGATCCAAAATCAATTAATTCCAAATGATAATATAATATTAGCAATATAAATGCTTCATGAATGTGTGTGAGTTTAAATTTCAGTAAAGCCTGTTTTGGATGATATTTTTGCAGTTCAACATTTCCTGTTTAGGAACAGATATGGGAAATCTTTACTTGGTTTGTAAGTTATGCAGTACAGGTTTTCACACATCTGGCATGGCCGTGGTACATTAACACCGATAGTGCTATGGCTGCAGATGACTGCAGATATCCCCTTATCCACAAATGTTCCATAAATGTCATACTTTTGTTAATAATGATGCAGGTGTAAATGTTGAGCAATACAAACATATGTTCTATACACTTTGTATTACACATTATTTTTTCATTGACTGCCCTCCTACCTATATTACATGTGTATGTATTAAATCCCAAAGATCAACAGTATTCCCTGTAATGTGTACTTACATGCTTAAAGAGCAGTCAAATATTTTATTGCAAACTATGACAGTTGGAACTTTGAAGTGTTATAGTTTTGTGTTATTGCTGTGAGCAATTTGCTGACAAGCACTTGCGATTGCATTCTTTAGTTGTTCAAATGCACTTGTACTTTTCTTTTACTTGTCATGTAATATACAAACAACTTCACATTTTATCTTGCATAATCCTTCTCTGCATATTGATAAATGTAACTTGTTTAACTTCTGTCAATCCATGCAGTTTCAGCTCAGCTTGATTAGCTAGGCAGGTAGGGTTCAAGCCTGTGTGTAAACAAAGATAATGGTTGTAGGTTTGAATCACAGCTGCTCCAGTTTGTCTGTAGTAATCCTCATGTGTGTGCAACATTGGGAGTGACACAGCAATGACAAAATGTGATGTTGTATTTTATGTCAAGGCTAGCTGACATATAATACTCACTGTTTTTTTCAGTGTTTTTTTGTACATAGCAGCTGTTATATATTGATCTGAAACAATCCTTCTGTTGCTGTAATACATCCTGTTTTCCCATTTGCAGGTCATGAAGACTGTGCCTGAAATTATGTGTTTCTGCATATAGCATATGCACATACCTAAGGAACAGCAGAGGGAGCTAGGTATGCATTATTGCTGTCCATCTTTATTTCTCCATAAATACTCCTAACATAGCTAAAACTTCAGGTTTAAATGGGCATTCTTTGGACCTTCAGGCATGCTAATAGCTATGCCATACTACCCACAATGCATCTGCAAAGTAATTGTAATAGGCATTGATTTATTATGAATAACAATAATTTGTACATAAATTTAAATTCGCTCTTGTCTTAGAAGTTATCAACAGGATTTTTTGGTTAACTTGAGTTTATGTGATTTTTCTTGACACAACCTAATGACAGATATTTGTGTTTAATTGTCCTGTGGGATGTTAAGTAGTGTTTTTCATATATACATTGCTTGTGCTGTTAATGTTTTTTGAAAAGAAGGTATTCATTTTTCAGGGAGTGTTGTATTATACATAGCTTGCCTATTCTATTATTGAATGGGTGTTTGCTGTTTCAACATTCTTAATGCTGTTGGCTGTCATTTCCTATCATGTACTTGAGTTCCACATCTCTTGCAGTGCTGTATAACTGCATTGTGATGGCATGTTTAACACAAAATCACATACAATTTACAATTATTGCTGTGCTAGAAGCTAATCATGCTTTTCTATTATGCCTTTATTGTTACAAAGAGTAATCATGGTCACTACATTGTTTTAATTGTACAGGTACATATATAAGGATAAGCCACTCCACAAAATGCAAAATACTGATAAACAGAAAGGCACTAAGGTAACATAACAGGTAAAATCACAGAACCTTTATTGTCCAAATAAGTAAGAGTGCTATTCATAATGCTTGGGAAAACATTATCCCCGCAGATTTACATGACATACTAGGTAGAACCCCTACCTTTATAAACAGTAGAGGTTTGAACTTGAAGGATTTGTTAGAGATGACACCTAGATCCTTTGGACAAAAGACCTGCCAAAATGGCTAAATGTGGCAACTGTAAGGTTTGTAAATTTATCGACGACGGTCCTTATGTCTGTTTAGGTAACTTCAAGAGGACTCTGAAGAGTCCTGGCCACTGTAATTGCAACACAAGCATGGTCATTTATGCTGCCACCTGTTTATCTTGCCCAGCGTTCTATATAGGTATGACTACTAGAAAGCTAAGACAAAGAATTTTAGAACATTATAGAGATATAAAAAATAAGAAAAACACTAATTCATTGTATATTCATACGAACCACTGCCCAAACTTTAAAAAGTTTATATTCTTTGTCATAGACAGGCTTTACACAAAGGAGTTTGGGGGAGACTATAAAACTGTTTTGGAGGTAAGGGAATGCCTTTGGCAGCTGAGATTGGATGCTAGTAATGCTCCAGGTATCAACGACACTTTGTCTCTAGCGCTTTTTAAGACATAAGGCAGCCTGTATTTGATACACAACAATGTTTTTTATACACATGGTAACGGATATGAGTTCCTGTTTTAATTAGCCTACTAACAACACATGTTAGTTTTTTTATTTTATTTTATCTTATTTTATTTTATTTTATTTTACTTTTTTCTGTTTTGATTAATCACATTGTGACCTTAATATACAAGAAATATTAATCTTTCTAAAGTTTAAGACTTGGTTAACAAACACGTAAAGGGTAAACCAATTCATTATTTGTTTGTTTTACTAGTTCTGTTTAATTATGTACTAATTGATATGTGTATTTAAAGTTTGTTCTCAATTAAGTTAACTGACTCTGAAGATGCCCAGGAGGGTGAAAGCGCTTAGTCAGTAAAGTTTTTTCAACAGTTTTTTAACATTTATATTTGGACAATAAAGGTTCTGTGATTTTACCTGTTATGTTACCTTAGTGCCTTTCTGTTTAACATGTATAAGTATAATACAAATGTAGGTAGTGGCAATGAAACATTTGTGGAAGGACAGTTTTGTGTGTGTGTGTGTGTGTGTGTGTGTGTGTGTGTGTGTGTGTGTGTGTGTGTGTGTGTGTGTGTGTGTGTGTGTGTGTGTGTCTCATTCAGAAAAATTCTAGATGGCACATGCTGTCACTGTGCTTTTTGACTGTCCAGTTGTTCTAAGATTTTCAATTCCATTCCAGTTGTATGATGTTGTGAGATCAGTCATTAACCATGTTGGATTGCTCATCTCATTTGCATATACTTTTTGAGGGTACCATGGCTTATTCTTCTTACAATACATTTGGAATAAACATATTTTACTCATGGGATGTCATCATAACACATTTCTTATATATAATGATATGTTAGAGTGGAAATGTAAATGTCATATTGACACCTCAACACAAATGTGTGAGACACACATTGAGTAATGACTACTGGTCCACATCCCTAAGAGGATTCTCGGAGAATCAGTGACTGATAGTATTATAAGGACTATATGACAATTTAATTGCAACAGGGGTCATGTTCCCAAAGGTATCCTGTCTGGATCTATTTTACATGATCAAACAACCACTTTAATGGATCACACATCATCAAGACAAAAGCATCAAAGACTTGAAGCAGTGAACGTTAACTTTGTCAAATCTGAACTCATCAAATTGCGTTATTTCCAACTGGTAAAATAACTACACATTCATTGGGAGAATAGAACATTTAGTTTCTTTCTTCACTGGGTTGCCATTATGCCTGAGATGTTGGCCAGCTAATGAAATTCAATGAGTTTAAATTCAATTAAGTTAATATTTGCTGTTTCAAGTCTTCGATGCTTTCATCTCAATGATGTGTAATTTGCTGAAGTGGTTGTTTGATCATGTAAAATAGATCCATGCTGTCCATGTCAGTGTTAACTGACACTGTAACAAGTCTTTTGAAATGAAGTCTCCATGCCAGAGTGACATGACATACCTGCTTTGAGATGTAATGATATACATGTCTGTGTACTATGCATGTGTGTTTTGCATGCATGCTGATGGCTGATATATCAGTAAATTACTAAGTAATAACCACATCTTGTCTGATAAATTGGGTACTGCATGTCATATAATCTACTGAAGTAACAAAATGGTAGTGTATGATAGGCACACTGGCCTATACATGACCTTCTGTTCATATCATCAATATATTGATATTAGGACACTGTGAATATTGTATAATCATGACATCACACTTATTATAATCACAACTTTGTGTCTTCTGTTATACAAAAAAAATAAATAAACCCTAAGGGCCGTATCTTCTGACAATTATGTTGTAGTAAAAAATGTACTGCATTGTAATATATCTTGAGCAAACATTTCACATGTCCTGTCTCATATGTTTTGATGATGTTAATTGCATATCATATACTCTTCTTATACAGATGCACATCAGATTGGATTTTATTACAGACCTATTTTGCACATGACTGTGATGTTCATTACACACAACTTTGTACATTACTATGGCTTGAACTCATGCCTTTCATCAAATACCATGTTACAGTTGTATAAGGTCATAAAATATTGTAATATTGCATACATAATGGTTACCACATGTAGACTGTGTAAGTTTATATAGTATGTTATCTAATCATTGATTTTGCAGGAATGACTATTGTGTATGTATAATGTTTTATCTGCTTTGTTGACCTTTAACACAGCATGAGGCCCTTGGCAGTTCACAAACAAACACCATAGACAATGCTGTGTTAGATCACCGCCAGACAACTCTAATGACAGGATAATGACCATGACAGAGATGATGATGATGACGACAGACCTGGACCTCCATGTGCCATTGTTCCTGTTGCTCACCATATATGATATCCATCACCATGAAAGGGAGACAATTTTCAGAACCAGATCTAGGAAGTAGTAACAGACATCTTACAGATGCAGATGAAGCACCTGATGGGCAACTTTGTTCAAGACATGGCACAGACCATGTGCCACTCCTAGAAGAATGCTGGAGAGATCTTTCATGATGTTTAACCATGTGAGGGTGACCCCGTCAGGACTATAAGTATTATCTGTGTGATCCGCTTTTGTAATGCTGCCACCATGGTGTTTTGCATCTTCAAGTATTTATAGTGTAGGCACACATGTGCAGACATTGCATATTGCTGTCACATTTTTCTGACATATATAATAATGTACACTGCACATACCATGTCATATGTGGTGTTTTGTTGCTGCTGCAGTATGACACACATTAACAAATTACATATGTGGTAACCACTGTTAGTTACATGATCATGATGTCATTACTGTGTACATTGCTCCATATGTGTACTGCAGCTACTCATTAAATCTGTGTGTGTATATGTTTGTACTCCTGTTTATGCAGTGCAGTATAATACTGTTATGTCCAATATACTCTGGCCCTATATGTTACAGATATGGCTGTTGCAGTTAGCACAATGCAAGTTGAACACAATTGTTCTGCTTGTGTTGCTGCAGTATATAACGACTCCTATGAAGACAAAACAAACTTCTTAAACAAAGCCAGCAGATCAGTTCACCTTGAATCCAGCAAAACAATATCCAAATGAAAACGCTGTAGAAACGCTAAAGATATAAATTTATTTAAGCCAAAAACCAATGTAGCTTTTCATCGGCGACTCTTCACCAACTTCTTCAGAATTTTAAAATATCACGCCACTGATGTGGCGTACTTAAATATTCAATAAAATAACATGTGATCAACACGCTCTCCTTCATTCAAATGTTGAGGTGCAGATAGACTTTAAATTAATATAACATAAACCAGCATTTTAACTACTATTGTCGCTAAAAAGCTAACCATTAAATGCGGTAAAACCTCAGCAACTTTTCCTAATCTTGCACAATAAAAGTGGCATACAATTAAAACTGCAGATAATTAAAATACTAAATTATTATAATATAATAAAATAAGTTATTAAATCCGTATAAAATGAACTTAATAACATGCTAAAACAAACTTACAATTAACAACTAAATTAAATGAACTCAAAACTAATATCTTATAATAATAAAAATAAAAATAAAATATAAATATAAACATGTGAATAAATCTACACGGTGAAAAAATCCATAATATTCTACCTTCCCAAGCTTCTCAATTTTAAAACACTAATAATAGACAGCATACTGTTTAAACCTGGAAAATGGTAGGCTTCTAATTTTAACTGCCACATCAATTCCTTAAGTTCCAAAATCAGTGATTCAGGGCCCCTCCTATTATCTGGAACCATCTGATCTATGACCGTGAAATTAAATTCATGGTCAGGATTCTCTTTGATGTGCTTCGCCAATGCATTGTCCATTTTCTCTTTTTTGATAGCATATAGATGTTCGTATAGGCACTCTTGTAACCTCCGGTCAGTTTTGCCTACGTAGAATACAGGACACGAAGAGCATTTGGCCAGGTAGACCACATGTGCACTTGAACAATTAAATCTCCCCTTGATGTTATATTTGATTTCTCTGATCATGAAATGGGTGCCTGCTTTAACATACCGGCAGTATTTGCACATACTGCATTTAAACATACCAGTTCTAACAATGAGGTTCTTGGGTTTCATTTCCAAGATATTCTTTATATTTGGGCCTCTCTTAAAGGTGACTTTGGGATAAGGTCCTAACTGGGAAAAGCCTTGATTATCTGGAATTAGTAGACACCAATTCTTCTTAATGATGGAAGCTATTTCTCCCGCATCCACATTGTAAGTAGTAATAAAACTGCAGGAGAAAATACTGTTAGTATAGATGTTCTGTTGAAGCAAAATAGGTTCTATGGTAGAATGGCTCAAAATAGGTAAATATAAGGCATTTTCCCTCTTAATGCGAACCTCTTTACACATTTCCTTGATCAGGCTATCAGGATAGCCCCTAGTAACAAAAAGAGTTTGAAGAAAACAGCATTCCTCTTGAAAATCACTATCTCTCGACACCATTCTAGCTGCCCTGACCAACTGGCCTTTGACTATCGATTTCTTTTGGTGGAGTGGGTGATTACTATTGAAGTGCGGCTAATGTGGTCTTTCGATGTATTTTGGCTGTATAACAGCCCTGAATTGTGTCCTTAAATAAATCCACATCTAAATATGCAATTCTGTCCTTCAAAAAATTTGAAGTAAATTTCAGAAATTCAGTGGAGGTATTGAAACTTTCAACTAGGGAATCTGCCACTTCGTTATCCCCCTTTAGGATGGTAAAAATATCGTCCAAAAATCGGGTATATAATAGAGTTTTTTCTTGTATTATAACATTGGGAAATACAAATTCCTTCTCCCAGAAAGCCATTACCAGGTTTGCCACACTGGCCCCACAGGGGGATCCCATAGGTACCCCTATCAGTTGGTGAAACCATCGGTTATTAAATGAAAAGAAATTACATGTTAGAATAATGTCCAAGAGTTCTCTGACCATCATGATTTCTTTAGATGGTGCTTGTTTAATAATCATGATTGCTTGAATCCATTCCACCACCACATCATGAAGGATAGATGAATATAAATCTATCACATCGATAGTTAAGAAGTGGCTATCTGTGTTAAATGGGATTTTACCAACTCTAGCCAGAAATGACCATGAATCCTTCGAAATGTATGCTTCACTGGATACATACTTCTTTAGGATTGTATCCACCACCTTAGCTGCAGCATATGTCATGCCACCTCTTGCCCTGACCAATTGGTGCATAGGAGGGTCCTGGATGTTTTTATGGATCTTTGGATTACCAAAAAGAGCTGGTATTTTTGGGTTAGGTGTGGAGATGAAATTAAAGATATCCAAATCAATAGTCCCACTAATGAGCATATCATCAAAATAGGAACGAACTTGAGCTATATTTATGTTTAGCTCGTTTCTGGATACCTCTCGGTATGTATCGGAGGCCAAAATAGTTGACATTCTTTTGATGTAATCATTGACCTCCATAGCCACCAAACCACCCCCTTTGTCTGGCTGCATAACTCTAACTGTGGAGTTACATAATAATTCCAGTAAAGACTTCTCCTGAATAGTAATGTTGTGATGGACAGAACATCTAGAATTCAGTAAAAAACTAATGTCCAAATCACACAACTGTTCAAAAATACTCAAGGAGGGGTGTAAAGGGGGGCTATAAGTACTAGGAATGTAAAAAGGCTTATTTGGAGTAGACTGATCCCCCAACAAAAGATGTAAATTTTGTTTTCTCACAAAAAGCTTTAAATCTATTAAAGTTTTAGCCACACATGTCCTCTGAGTTGGTACAAAGGATAAACCCCTGGCTAGAAAATCAATCAATGGTTGTGGAAAACAAAATTAGAATAATTACAAATTTTAAAGTCCTTCCCTGTATTAGATATTATCTCATACGAGGGTAGGACCACAGATGTAGAATCATTCATAATCCCATTTAATTCCTCCTGGTACTGTATCTGTTCCTGTTCTTCTGGTTCGGTGACTGCTGTGGTGGCTAGGCTGGGTTCCGAAAATTTGTACTCCCAGATTCATGTGGGGGTTGGTTGATTTAGATTGTAGGGCTAAGCGATCACTCCTTCTGATCTGATTATCTTGATCTGGACCTCCAAAGGGTACTTCGAGGGCCTCATCCTGATCTTGTTTCTGTAAATTGGAACTGGGATCATGGGTTCCACTCGAGTCCAGAAGAGCTCGAGTAGAAATCCCCTTAAAATTGCTTTGAGATTTAGGGGGCTTGGGTTAAGCCGCCCCATCCTTATAAGCTTTAATGTCTCTTTGAAGTTTCTTGATTTTAGTGGCAGTGATTTTAGATATATGTTGATCAATATTCGTGTAGATCTGGTCATAATCATATCTATACCTCAGAAAATTTGCATCCTGCTTAATAGCCTCATCCAGTTCAGTTATCTCTTCTGTCAAAATGTTGACTGCCTCCTGGTAATGTTTACTAATTCAGTTAAGAAGTTCTGACCCATGTCTGTCAAAAAGTAAAAGGAGGTCCTTGTGAAAAGTGGACCCTTCTTCCAACCCTGTCGGGTACTGCCAGGAACGAAGGCCCTTGGGTACTATTTTGGAGCACTGGCACTCTTCAAAATAGGTGCCCTCCAGTTGTAGTTTCCTAAGTTTCATGACTTTTTGATTGAAGGCATTTAATTTATGAGGCAAATCAGTGCCTTCAGCAAAACTTGGATCAGGGCCAACACTGTCCTTAGAGTTATAAAGAGGGAAGGGGCGTTTCAACCATTGAATTAAATTAGGCTGTGTTCTACCCTGGTTCGTCCCTGCTGAACTTGAAACGTAAAGGGAAACTATATCCCTTTGGTTATTCTGACTCGATTCAACAAGATTAACCGTTGCTCCTGCCCCTTCCCCCTGAAGTTTATGTTGCAATGAACTGATGTTTACATTGTCTACTGATCTACCTGCTTCTGTTGCTGCAAGTGGACACTCCTGGGTCCCAACTGACTCAGCATTTGGAGACCATGTTGAAGAAAAACAGGATCCTGTCATGATCTGCAAAGATCCAGTAATGTCATCAATTCGCTGAGATAAGTTGCAACCTTCCGGGTTAATAAGTTGATTAGAAAAGTTAAATCTCCCGCTTCTGCATTTGGCATAGATTCCGGTGTTGTGATCGACATTGCTTCTACACAAAACCCACTGAATCACTTCAATGAAGACAAAACAAACTTATGAAATGAAGCCTGCAGATCAGTTCACCTCGAATCCAGCAAAACAATATCCAAATGAAAACGCTGTAGAAACGCTAAAGATATAAATTTATTTAAGCCAAAAACCAATGTAGCTTTTCATCGGCGACTCTTCACCAACTTCTTCAGAATTTTAAAATATCACGCCACTGATGTGGCGTACTTAAATATTCAATAAAATAACATGTGATCAACACGCTCTCCTTCATTCAAATGTTGAGGTGCAGATAGACTTTAAATTAATATAACATAAACCAGCATTTTAACTACTATTGTCGCTAAAAAGCTAACCATTAAATGCGGTAAAACCTCAGCAACTTTTCCTAATCTTGCACAATAAAAGTGGCATACAATTAAAACTGCAGATAATTAAAATACTAAATTATTATAATATAATAAAATAAGTTATTAAATCCGTATAAAATGAACTCAATAACATGCTAAAACAAACTTACAATTAACAGCTAAATTAAATGAACTCAAAACTAATATCTTATAATAATAAAAATAAAAATAAAATATAAATATAAACATGTGAATAAATCTACACGGTGAAAAAATCCATAATATTCTACCTTCCCAAGCTTCTCAATTTTAAAACACTAATAATAGACAGCATACTGTTTAAACCTGGAAAATGGTAGGCTTCTAATTTTAACTGCCACATCAATTCCTTAAGTTCCAAAATCAGTGATTCAGGGCCCCTCCTATTATCTGGAACCATCTGATCTATGACCGTGAAATTAAATTCATGGTCAGGATTCTCTTTGATGTGCTTCGCCAATGCATTGTCCATTTTCTCTTTTTTGATAGCATATAGATGTTCGTATAGGCACTCTTGTAACCTCCGGTCAGTTTTGCCTACGTAGAATACAGGACACGAAGAGCATTTGGCCAGGTAGACCACATGTGCACTTGAACAATTAAATCTCCCCTTGATGTTATATTTGATTTCTCTGATCATGAAATGGGTGCCTGCTTTAACATACCGGCAGTATTTGCACATACTGCATTTAAACATACCAGTTCTAACAATGAGGTTCTTGGGTTTCATTTCCAAGATATTCTTTATATTTGGGCCTCTCCTAAAGGTGACTTTGGGATAAGGTCCTAACTGGGAAAAGCCTTGATTATCTGGAATTAGTAGACACCAATTCTTCTTAATGATGGAAGCTATTTCTCCCGCATCCACATTGTAAGTAGTAATAAAACTGCAGGAGAAAATACTGTTAGTATAGATGTTCTGTTGAAGCAAAATAGGTTCTATGGTAGAATGGCTCAAAATAGGTAAATATAAGGCATTTTCCCTCTTAATGCGAACCTCTTTACACATTTCCTTGATCAGGCTATCAGGATAGCCCCTAGTAACAAAAAGAGTTTGAAGAAAACAGCATTCCTCTTGAAAATCACTATCTCTCGACACCATTCTAGCTGCCCTGACCAACTGGCCTTTGACTATCGATTTCTTTTGGTGGAGTGGGTGATTACTATTGAAGTGCGGCTAATGTGGTCTTTCGATGTATTTTGGCTGTATAACAGCCCTGAATTGTGTCCTTAAATAAATCCACATCTAAATATGCAATTCTGTCCTTCAAAAAATTTGAAGTAAATTTCAGAAATTCAGTGGAGGTATTGAAACTTTCAACTAGGGAATCTGCCACTGCTATCCCCTTTAGGATGGTAAAATATCGTCCAAAAATCGGGTATATAATAGAGTTTTTTCTTGTATTATAACATTGGGAAATACAAATTCCTTCTCCCAGAAAGCCATTACCAGGTTTGCCACACTGGCCCCACAGGGGATCCCATAGGTACCCCTATCAGTTGGTGAAACCATCGGTTATTAAATGAAAAGAAATTACATGTTAGAATAATGTCCAAGAGTTCTCTGACCATCATGATTTCTTTAGATGGTGCTTGTTTAATAATCATGATTGCTTGAATCCATTCCACCACCACATCATGAAGGATAGATGAATATAAATCTATCACATCGATAGTTAAGAAGTGGCTATCTGTGTTAAATGGGATTTTACCAACTCTAGCCAGAAATGACCATGAATCCTTCGAAATGTATGCTTCACTGGATACATACTTCTTTAGGATTGTATCCACCACCTTAGCTGCAGCATATGTCATGCCACCTCTTGCCCTGACCAATTGGTGCATAGGAGGGTCCTGGATGTTTTATGGATCTTTGGATTACCAAAAAGAGCTGGTATTTTTGGGTTAGGTGTGGAGATGAAATTAAAGATATCCAAATCAATAGTCCCACTAATGAGCATATCATCAAAATAGGAACGAACTTGAGCTATATTTATGTTTAGCTCGTTTCTGGATACCTCTCGGTACGTATCGGAGGCCAAAATAGTTGACATTCTTTTGATGTAATCATTGACCTCCATAGCCACCAAACCACCCCCTTTGTCTGGCTGCATAACTCTAACTGTGGAGTTACATAATAATTCCAGTAAAGACTTCTCCTGAATAGTAATGTTGTGATGGACAGAACATCTAGAATTCAGTAAAAAACTAATGTCCAAATCACACAACTGTTCAAAAATACTCAAGGAGGGGTGTAAAGGGGGGCTATAAGTACTAGGAATGTAAAAAGGCTTATTTGGAGTAGACTGATCCCCCAACAAAAGATGTAAATTTTGTTTTCTCACAAAAAGCTTTAAATCTATTAAAGTTTTAGCCACACATGTCCTCTGAGTTGGTACAAAGGATAAACCCTTGGCTAGAAAATCAATCAATGGTTGTGGAAAACAAAATTAGAATAATTACAAATTTTAAAGTCCTTCCCTGTATTAGATATTATCTCATACGAGGGTTGGACCACAGATGTAGAATCATTCATAATCCCATTTAATTCCTCCTGGTACTGTATCTGTTCCTGTTCTTCTGGTTCGGTGACTGCTGTGGTGGCTAGGCTGGGTTCCGAAAATTTGTACTCCCAGATTCATGTGGGGGTTGGTTGATTTAGATTGTAGGGCTAAGCGATCACTCCTTCTGATCTGATTATCTTGATCTGGACCTCCAAAGGGTACTTCGAGGGCCTCATCCTGATCTTGTTTCTGTAAATTGGAACTGGGATCATGGGTTCCACTCGAGTCCAGAAGAGCTCGAGTAGAAATCCCTTAAAATTGCTTTGAGATTTAGGGGGCTTGGGTTAAGCCGCCCCATCCTTATAAGCTTTAATGTCTCTTTGAAGTTTCTTGATTTTAGTGGCAGTGATTTTAGATATATGTTGATCAATATTCGTGTAGATCTGGTCATAATCATATCTATACCTCAGAAAATCTGCATCCTGCTTAATAGCCTCATCCAGTTCAGTTATCTCTTCTGTCAAAATGTTGACTGCCTCCTGGTAATGTTTACTAATTCAGTTAAGAAGTTCTGACCCATGTCTGTCAAAAAGTAAAAGGAGGTCCTTGTGAAAAGTGGACCCTTCTTCCAACCCTGTCGGGTACTGCCAGGAACGAAGGCCCTTGGGTACTATTTTGGAGCACTGGCACTCTACAAAATAGGCGCCCTCCAGTTGTAGTTTCCTAAGTTTCATGACTTTTTGATTGAAGGCATTTAATTTATGAGGCAAATCAGTGCCTTCAGCAAAACTTGGATCAGGGCCAACACTGTCCTTAGAGTTATAAAGAGGGAAGGGGCGTTTCAACCATTGAATTAAATTAGGCTGTGTTCTACCCTGGTTCGTCCCTGCTGAACTTGAAACGTAAAGGGAAACTATATCCCTTTGGTTATTCTGACTCGATTCAACAAGATTAACCGTTGCTCCTGCCCCTTCCCCCTGAAGTTTATGTTGCAATGAACTGATGTTTACATTGTCTACTGATCTACCTGCTTCTGTTGCTGCAAGTGGACACTCCTGGGTCCCAACTGACTCAGCATTTGGAGACCATGTTGAAGAAAAACAGGATCCTGTCATGATCTGCAAAGATCCAGTAATGTCATCAATTCGCTGAGATAAGTTGCAACCTTCCGGGTTAATAAGTTGATTAGAAAAGTTAAATCTCCCACTTCCGCATTTGGCATAGATTCCGGTGTTGTGATCGACATTGCTTCTACACAAAACCCACTGAATCACTTCAATGAAGACAAAACAAACTTATGAAATGAAGCCTGCAGATCAGTTCACCTCGAATCCAGCAAAACAATATCCAAATGAAAACGCTGTAGAAAAGCTGAAGATATAAATTTATTTAAGCCTAAAACCAATGTAGCTTTTCATCGGCGACTCTTCACCAACTTCTTCAGAATTTTAAAATATCGTGCCACTGACGTGGCGTACTTAAATACTCAATAAAATAACATGTGATCAACACGCTCTCCTTCATTCAAATGTTGAGGTGCAGATAGACTTTAAATTAATATAACATAAACCAGCATTTTAACTACTATTGTCGCTAAAAAGCTAACCATTAAATGCAGTAAACCTCAGCAACATTTCCCAATCTTGCACCATAAAAGTGGCATGCAGTTAAAACTGCAGATAATTAAAATACTAAATTATTATAATATAATAAAATAAGTTATTAAATCCGTATAAAATGAACTCAATAACATGCTAAAACAAACTTACAATTAACAACTAAATTAAATGAACTCAAAACTGAATGAACTCAAAACTAATATAGTGTATAGTTTGGCGGAATGACAGCAACTCACATAATTCCCATAGTTCTCACAAAAGAAATTAAGGTGGGTTTGGTGTGTTTATTCGAACAAGTTATCCATGTGTACGTAATGCACCCATTTCTGTATTGGTTGTTTCTCGCTTATGTCTGTTCAACAACATGACAGGACCTTCTTTCTGTAATTTATATAACATTGTTATATCATGCTGTCACACTGGTACAATTGCCTTGTGTGTGTCATGTACTGGCAAATGTGCCATATTGCATGACATTACTGTGACTGGTATATATGGGCATGTATCATTCGCATATTGCATAGATGGTCAGTTAATGAATATATGAAGGAGATGCTTTCTTTAGCATCATTCGTGATTCCCTTGTTTGTCCATATCTTGCATTTGTTATTAGTAAGTGTTTTTGATAATGGTATGAATTTGTAGTACATATGCACTGCTTTACATGACTGTACATGTGTACGACTGTATTATGTTCGACATACAAACACTCTTGTAATATGTGACTGGTCACATGCACGTATTCCATTTTTTTCTGTTGTACTTTTGTTCACAGGACTGTCCTTTGATCAGTCAGTCCTACATATGCACGATGTTATTTATATCAAGAACAGAGTTTATGGCACCTGTTGTATTATGTTTGCATGGCACTATATAGGTGTACGTGATAATCAAAAGTACTTTTGCTGTGTACCTATGCATCTTGCTGCTTAACTGTTGCACATTACTCCATTTATGTCATTTGTACACAGACATGTTTATAGCCATTACCAATTCACAGTTCCATGTGACATATATTGATAATTTACTTCAATGTACCTTGTGTGGACTTGCAGTCTGCCCTTTGTTGTCGACACATGCATCTGAAATTTTTTGCTTAGATAGGGCTGTCCCACTGTATTTTGTGTCTACTTTCTGTTCCTGGCATTTCCTCACTGTTGTGGGCTTGTGTTGTCCATCTCCCTTCTCCCTTATAGCTCTGACCTATGTGTTGTACGTAGCCATGACATATGGTATGTGTCTGTTACCTACCTCTATGTTATCATCATTATTATGTGGGTGTAGTGGTATAATATTACCTTTTGCCAACGTGTCAGGTATCATTTCATCATTATTCGTGCTACATGTCTGTGCTGTGCATTACCTAGGGATTTGTATGCTTCCTACTTATGCAGAGGGTGGTGTTCCTTAACTGTTATTACTCATATATGTATCACCATTTACATTATATTCCATGTTGCTGGTGTGTGTATGTGTGCTGAAACATTTTTCTTATTAGATCATGTTTTTCCATTGCATGTCACACATATACATTACATATGGTATATGTCTTTGACATATGGATCCCATTTTGTACGAGTTTGTGTTGCATACACTTATTTGTGTATTATACAGCCATATTCAGACGTTGATATAGTTCTCCTGTTTGGCACTGTGTTTAGTTGTTTGCCTTTTGCATGCAGGGTTGAAGGTTCTAATCTGTCCTCTGCTTGTCTTCTCCTGCATTTGCTCATAATTGCTGTTGCTTGGCTTATCCTTGCACTGCTGACAGTCTAGTTTATGATTGTATTCAATCTCCATTGTGTATTATAATGATAGCACTCCTCATTTAGTGTACTCCAACACACACATACCATCATTTATTCACATTGTGGTATGACTGTCACACAATTTGTAACATCTCATCAATTATTTGTACATTGGCACATATGTATTTTTGCACTGCACTAAGGCTGGTATGCATCCATACCCTGTTTGTTTATTTTCCTTTACCTGTGTTGTATAGTCTGCATGCATGCGTGTGTGCTGTCTGTATATTTTCAACCTTTGCCTGTCATGTCACATGATACTTGATATATGTTTAGGCCTGCTTTTTTTGCTCTTCTCCTCTTTCTGTATCTTTTCCATTCCTTCTATTCTGAAAAAAATGGGGCCTCTCCCTCAGACCTTCATATTCCAACATATCTCTTGTGTGTCCCTTTTCTTCACCCCACATCTACTTTTCTGTCACCCTATTTTCTTGAGTGTGTGCCTTTCTTATATTCCCCACATGTACTACATCCATTGTTAGCTGGTGTTAACTATGTTGAACGTAGCCAGGATAGCCTTTCACCTTACTTAATTTTTAATAGAAATTTTGCAGATTACATCAGATTTCGTAAATTGTGATGAAAGTATTTATATATACCAGTTTATGAATTACAATATCTGTAATTGTTTGCAGATATTTGTCACTTTCTAGACAGAATTATGCAAATTTCTATTCCTTTACTAACTTTTAATTATTACTGCAAGCTCCATTGAGCTTATATAATTTCCTTAGATGAGCATTGGTAATGCACATATATATTTCACTTTATGCACAACTTTTCTTGGTGTACAGTTTTGATGTAATTTCTTGAGGTTGCGTCCACATTGCTGGTTATGTCTGCTTTGCAGTGAATTATTCTCTGTACACTGAGGCATATTTGCATATTACTTAGTTATCAGCAATTGTTGCACAGAAGTTGTCACACTCTACTGGATTCCACAAAATGTATGAAATCTGATCCTATGTCAATGTGAAGCTTTTCTCCCCGAGCCTCTGCTTAAAATGGGATATTATCCCAGTCGGACTTTCCCAGTAAACAAATGTCAGATAAATAAATAAAATAAATAAAAATGATTTCACCTGGACAGTAGCTGCAAATAGTCAATTGTGATCAGTGTACCAACCCGGAGAATGTATGAACAATAAAAATGAAATAATTAATAGTGTACATCAATGCAGTTCCAAAAGTATTTCACCTAAGTCAAATCAAATGGGAAAAGGGTATGCAAAAGTACTTGGATGTGACTCAGCTGAAACTTCAGGGATAAAAAGGGTTAGGTCTAAGAAATACTCTTTCGTTACAACACTCAAATAAAGAGACTATGAAAAGTTTTTAATTCCACGTCACTTCTAGCTGCTGTACTACTTGCAAAGAAAGGGGTCTTCCAAGTCACCAATTTTTAAGTATATTGAATCTGCAGGTTCAAAAACAATAAAAGTTATTTTTTTCTAGAACAGACTACACTGGATTTTGCAGCAGAAGCATCAACAAAAAGGCGGATTTGAGGAAGGCTTGTATACTTTGCACAAGATTAAGGATTTTGAATCCAGATTTTGATGACAGTTACAGAGATCAACTAAATAATGTACTTTAATAGGTAAATAGGTAAATAATTGAGATCATTTTCAAGTATGTGTGCAAGACAGTCCAAGGCTGCAGGAACAGGAGTGGAAGAGAATTGAAACCTTCTTCAGTAGCCCAAACAGAAAAATGTGTCAAAGTGTTTTGTTAAGTTTTTTACAGTGTTGACCTTTGGGAATATGACTGGATCTTGACTATCCCATTAAGGATGGTTTACTGGCCACTACTGTAAGTGAGGAAGCAAAGCAGTCATCTACAGATGGTAGATGTTTGGTTGAGTCTTTCCCAAAGGATGAGTAAGTAATGCTGTTGTGAGACTCAAGAACACAGACATTCCCAGAAAATGAGTAAGTAACAGGTGAACCAGATGTTAGAGCCAGTAAAGATACATGACAACTGAGGATGACCTTAGCTGTCTGGAATTTTACCTTCTGAATGAAATTCATCATCAGAGAAAATGGATGAAAAGTATGAAGGAGTACAGGTAGCAATTTATGGTTTGCAGCACCACCCAGAGATTTCTTAATGTTGGAATGAAGGACAAAATGGTGCTGCACTTGGTGTTGGCCGGGAAGACAAAAATGTCAGAGCAGAATTTTCCTCACTTCTGAAAAAAATTCTAAGCTATTGTGGTATTAAGATACTTCTCAAGGGACAGAAGGAGGCATCTGTTGAGTTTGTCTTCCACTGAATTAGGCTCCATTATGATTTGAAAAGCAGCTGAGAACATTTGCTGGACATCACCCAGTCCAACATTCTCACAGGTGATGGACAAAAGAGAAAGGCTTCCCCCATATGTCCATACCTCACATGTCTGACATATCATCTAACTATATTTTGAGAACATCCACTCTGAGGGAGTCCTTGAAGGTCTGGGTGATCACAAAGACCACTCTCCTTTACAATTTACTGATCAAAGGGATAGTTCTGTTGATGCCCAGACACCCTAAGCTGGCTGTCCATTGAAATATCCCTCATTCCAAGTTTGATGTATCTATGATTGGCATCACCATGTAATAGGCAGGTGGAAGGAATTGTCAAGGAGATTTTTTTCAGATACATGTAAATGATGGCTTTAGGCCTGAGCAATGTGAATGTCAAGACATGAGTCTGCATTTAATGAAGAACAAGATCCATATTTTGAGATGGCTAAACCTAAAGGGTCCACTGAAGAGCTTGGTTTTTGGAACCACAAGGATAGCCACTGCCAAGAGAACTAACAACGTGAGACAGAAATGCACTGTAGTTATCATAGATGTAAGGTGAGATCACATGGGCTTGAGGATGCTGGCCTACGTCTATCGGGGTCTACTTCACATGATTGAAAACTCATTTAACTGAATCTCATTATACTGAAAGCTTACAATGCTGAATTTCAAAATACTACATTTTAAACCAAAGCCAGGTACACTTACAACACCAATGACTAACTTTCCAGAACTTAAAAACGACTTACTTACCCTCTTAACAGAAACAAGACAATATAAAACCAAACTAGGTGGGAGGCTGTGCTCCCCACACCCCTCCTAACTATATATACTAACTCCAGGATTGCACTACAGTATGGAAAAGGGCATATACCTTTTTCTTACCTCACAGTACTCTACACACTGCCACTACTGCTGGGAATGCACAAAACATCCACCATATTAATTTAGATGCTTCCCATAAAAATGTAAAGAGACATGCCCACATTTAGAAACACTACAATACTACTTTCTACATCATGATTATCAGTATTCTGACAGTCAGCACTTCTGTTACAGTAATTTCTTTAACCACAAGCAAGTCACAGGTGAAGGGAAACCCACATCATGTCTATGGCTTAAAATTCAGTATAATGGGATTCAGTTGAACGAATTTTCAGTATTTTGAAAATTAGGTATTGTGGTCTTGGTCTAATTAAATTCAGTCAAATGAGTTTTCAGTCATGTGAAGTAGATTGGTCTATCAGGAATTTTACTCAGCATTAGTTGGGTCCAAACTAGCTGTGTAAGTCATGGTTATGAGTTTGTGCAAGTCAGCATTACTCCCTGACAATAGAATAGCATAACTGGAGATTCTCAGCAATACTAGATTCCGAATAGATAAAGCAGCTGGAAGCCACTCATCTGGGTATAGAGAACCCCATTGTTCTATGCAGGTTAAATAGAGAGGCTAGCACTGACATGCATGACTGCCCCTGTCCAAGACACTTAGAAAATACATACAGACACAGGTTTTCTGTCACATAATCGGACAGTCTGATCTTCCATCATGCCAGCATGATTTTCATCTGCACTGCTGTACCATCTTGGCACTTCTTAGTTTCATCAATTCTATAAACATTGGTAACATAGTATCAGCCCTATTTCTGAACATATCAAAAGCTTTTGAGACCATATCCCGCCACTTTCTACTTCTAGAACTAATCACTCTTGATCTCACAAACTCCTATCTGGCTTGGTATCATAGACTACAGTTGGTAAATGGGAAAGTCAGTTCACCTCTTTCCTCCTTGTGGCAGTCGTGTCCTCCAAGGATCCATTGCTAGCTCTATATACTTCAGCATCTGTATCAATAACCTCTCCTCAGCTAGTAAAAATGCTCTTATAGATCAGCACACTGATGACTCCACAATTATCTGTTCTTCTCGAAACCTCAAATCTCTGCAGAAGCTAACCCAAGAGTCCTCTACTTCAATAGAAAATTGTCTATTCATCAGTCAGCTGTTCCTTAGCCCCCCCCAAAAAAACTCTAAGCTAATTCTGTTTATTCCCAGACAGTATGACCGACATAACATCCTTCCTCTGTAACATCCAAAAATACTTTAGAAATTGGACGTGTTCAGTATATCAAACACCTAGGAGTTCTTTTAGATGAAAATCTGAAATTTGATCATCACATCTAAAACACAGTAAAGAAAACACATCAAAAGCTAGGTTTCATGTACAGAATCAAAATGTATCTATCTGATTGCCCCAGAAATCACACAGCTACTACTCTCATCCTCCCCACACTGCCTTACTCTGCACCAGTTTTTTTATCAATCTACTAGTTATTCAATTACACAAGCTTGAACAGACCTATAACAATGTCACCAAATCTTCTACAAATGCTACTCACAGGACTCATCACTATGTGGCACTCAGGCAATTACACTACCTTGAACGGTCACACCACCTTACATAGTCTCAGCTTTTTACCATGCATAACCTTATCTACATACCTGAAACTGTCCAGCCCGTACCAATATAATTCATACCTTCACTCCAGCATGCACTCTGCAGATCAACTCTTATTAAGAATAACCAAAGCTAGAGTTAATAACTCTACCATTCTCTCTTTATATTCCAACAATGTTTCCAGAATCTGGAACACTATCCCACTTTCTATTAAACAAATATGATCTTTACAGTCCTTCAAAGTACAACTGAAATCTCATGACTTTGTCAAGGCTAAAGCAGTAAGGATCCTATCTGTACAATCAAGTCTCTGTATCATAATACTACCTTCAAAATGACAATTTTTTTCAGATTTTAAGCACAATTTTAATTCCCACACAACAAGCAATCATTATTCCCTTTCGTACTTGCACACTTTTGCATGCACCATCAACATGGTCTTATTCTTCTTTTCTACTCATATCTACAAAATTGGTATGTTAAATTCATATGTTTATAAAATGTCTAATAAGATGAAATATATTTTTTGTAAAAAATCTCCCAAAGTTTGTAATGTTCAACTATTTTTGTAATATACATGTGTATCGCTTTCTGTACCTTCTATGCCTTGTTTTATAGTCAGTATTTTTTGAAGCTTACCTCCCCAGGCCTTTGCTATAAAGGGGTCTTGTACCCAGTCAAACTTTCCTTGTGAGCAAAAACAATAATGAATAAATACATGCAACTGGTAAACACCCTAATGACTTAGGTGAGTTTAAATGTAGAGTTCAGAACTGAAAGTGACTGCCTTCAAGTGGTACAGAAACCTCTTGAATTCCTTTGTGAGTCTGACATACTGTTAGATATTCTGTAGGTTCAAAGATAATACCAAGTCTCATCCTGCTAGACTAGCAACGAATAACTGCACGGAGACAAAGCAAATGATTTATTTGACGGAAACACTGTTTATGCCATCTGGTCTGGAGACTTCATACCTCTCAACCTCTTAGAGCAAGAAATCTGGACATAGCCTAAAATAATGGGGGGACAAATGCCGAAAAATAGGTACAGATTTTAAGTGTTGCTCTTACAAACTTAGAAAGTTGCTAGAGTAATAGAATTTTTGTTAACATGCATTTTCTGAAGGATATGATATCTGAAACTCAAATGTGTGTCATTATTTAGTGACTTCAATCCTCAGTAAGTTCTCAGAAACTGCAGATTTTTTGGGGCACACACCAAAAGTATGGGACTAAAATCTGTTCATTCTGCAAAACTCTGGACAGTTGAGAGCTATGCCTGTAGTCATATGCCTTTTTTGACACTAAAAGGAACCTGGAGAAAAATCCACACCTTTTCTAAGCTGATGGGATTTTCAGGATGGATAGTTTGTTTAGGATATCTAAGAGCTCTTCCTTTGTCACGTTTTTCTGATGGTTTGACTCATCTATTTTGGGGACATTATATTCAATGATTATTAGGCCAATCATTGAATATAATGTCCCCTTTGACATGTATCTGTCCAGACACATGCAACAACTGGGATGTCCACAGAAGTACCTTACAAAAAGGCTACAATGCTTAAACATGTCCAATACGGACCAACTCAAAGCCTTGTCACTATACTTGGTACCCTACCGACTGCTAGGAGGTGATCTGAGACTGACACCCAAAACATCCTCTGACCCATTACTGATGGATTTGCTGCACATCAGCAAGTCAAATGGCATCAGAAATACTCAGTCCAGGGATATAAACCTCTTCTGCAACATCAACAGAATGGTTGGGATGGACAGGTATATCTCGCAGAGAATATCACTGCAGTAGAACAGACTCCGCATCCAAATAAAACAAAGTTTATCCCTCAAGTGCAACTTAGATCTCTGGATTGGAAACAGAAAATTTACTCCAGGACTATCCCCAGTATTACTAATGGAAGAGGCAGCTCATAAATGCTTTATAACATCCATGGGTCTCCTCACATTATCTGTAATATGATTCCAGTTATTCTCATTAGGTGTAATATATAATTATCAAGTATGGGATGGGTAAGGCCAATTTATAATAAATGGGATAAGTTATTTTGAGCACAAAATGGGAAATTTTATAGGCTTAAAATGGCCTATAAGGGCATCTAGCCTAGAACTTACTTATGAACACATGAACCTGTAAGAAGTGTACTTTGTAAGCTTAATGATGCTTTTCCAATATGCGAAGGACATTACTGTCCAGATCCTTATGTCTTAGATTATGGATTTCTAAGTTTAGAGATGGACAGATAACCCCTCTGACTTCTACTAGAAGGCAGCAGTCAGACAAGGCCTCAGCACTGCTGCTATCCATCTACAGAAACCTGCCAAAATTCCTTCTTGTCAGTCTGCAACGTATATAAAAATGACATGAGATTTAGAGCTTTTGTGGCTTTTATCTATGCCTGAAACATACTTGGTGAGTACTCCTTTGCATATTGGAAATGCATCATTAAGGTAGTTTGAATTTAATACCAACAGTCACAAGGGTCTTTACTTCTTTTTTCATATTCTCCATATTTGCTTTTACCTGAGGCCCAAATAAGATTGGTCCTTAAAAGTAGGAGTTTAAAAAAGCCACCTCATCCCATAGCCCTTCTTGAACTCTGTGTGGTATTGCACAAATGCTGCATCATAATGTCTGCTGCTGTTGACATAATCTCCGGCTGGGATAGTAACTTGTTTTTGACTAGTCCCTCTAGCAATTGTGGGGTAGCCTAGTGTGTTTCATTGCAGACGATCTTGTTACAATCTACCCATGTGGACCAGATAGTCAAACACTCTTAAAAAAGGAGGAGGATGCATACACATTTCCCAAGGTGGTCAGTTGTTTTCAACTCCTTATCTAGGGGCAGACCACTAGGTCCTTAGATGGAACAATCCTATTGAGAACAGCTGCCTAAATAATTCCCTGGTAATGTGTAGAACACGCACTGTTTTCTTGGGGAGAGGAGCTGCCATATTCAGTTTTTCCTACGTGATATTAGTGGCTACTTTTAAAATATTTGCCAATTGAGGAACCATCCAAAACGTCTGCTAGGTTGACCTAAAGGCTTTCTGCAGTGTCTGATATGAGGAAGATATGGGGTCATTAGACTAGCTCCTCTTGCATACGTCATCTCCAGCACTTCCTCATATGTGGAGTCTTCAGAAGGGAATGTGGTTAATTGGTATCCTCTTTATCACACACATCAGCTATGGATGTTTCGGTTGGTGCCACATGCTTATCTTTCATTGTCGCTTCCTAAGGATCTTTAGTGGTTGTGAGTATACATTGGAGGAAGACCTTTTTTCAGCTAAATTGAGACTAGGGAGGTATGAAAAGCCTTGGTCTGTCTGCTTGATAACACTTTGCAGGACTTTGAGCACAGTGGAAGGCTTTACTGATGGCTTAGATAATGTGATACTGAGGCTGGGACAACACTGAGGGCACCATAGCAGTAATGGTTGTTGACTCAGTAATGAGACTGATGTTGAAAATTGCATTGGCCTCAAGATGACACTGGTCAAAACCTCTAGCACTTAGCCTGGGGACTATGATGTCATCACTGACAGGGTAGAGACTGTCACAGGCACTGACTGCTTGAGCCTCAGCACTAACCCAAATGCAGTCTTTGATAACAAGAAGCCTTTTATCATGATAAACACCAATTTCTGACTCCAATTTGAAAGTACCATTTTTAAAAATGTAAATACCAAGATTGGCATTGAAATGTTGACCGTTGTTACAGTTCATGGCATAGATTACAGTATTGTATAGGTTGACACTAACATCTCAGGACCACAATCAAAAACAGTGGAACTAGTGAAATAACTTTTATGTTCTGGGCTTTGGAAAAAGTGTAGTGTAGTAAAAGTGTAGTGCTCAGTTCCTGGTTCCCTACAGAGAAAGAAGGGAAATGGGCAGCAGAATATTGCCAGAGCATTAACAAAAAGCTGAAATTTGTCATTGTTGGAACTGGTGTCAACTGGGGTAGGGCCTTGTCTCGCCATTGAAGGTGTTCAAGTTAAATGTTTCAAACCTAGTATAATGGACACTTCTTTCTCTGGTCCAGAATGAGGCAAAACCGATCAGTCCTGAGATGTGGGAATATTATGTAACAGAGATGAAGCTGTTTCAATAATTTTGCCATATACCTTCTTGGCTACAAGCTGCATTACCTTATAATCTGTCTTGGGTGCTGGAGAGGAGATTCTAGGCTGCTTTGGATACTTATGACTCTTTCTAATCTTTTCACTACTGGGTTTCTTTGAAGGCTTTAACCCCAAAGAAACAGCAGCTCTCAAGACTGAAGAGTCTAGGCCCACTTCACAGAATCCTTTTTTTACCAGATACAGACTCAGAATCTGTTTTTGTTGATAATAATTTTCACACAACTGTGGTTCATAGGTAAGTACTAGGCTGTTATTCTGCAGATCACTGTAAATATAATCAATGTCCATATTTAAACTTGTAACTCAAATTTCCAATTTCTAAGTGTAGAAGAAGAAAACTCCCTGAAAACAGGATTATTTGATGGATTGTGTCCTTCATCATACAGAATAGGCACTCCATGTGCTGGCCCTAGGGAAGAATCATCTTTCCAAAGGTATGTTTATGGAGATTACATGCCATCTTGAAGAGGTCTGGCAACTTGATATAATACAAAGAACGGGAAAACAAAAGCTAGCAGAAACTAGATGTTAAATCCTCTTAAACTCTTTTATATGTACATATTTATTTTTAAGAGAAAATATGATTGATGTTAGAAAACAGCATAGACCCAAGGCAATAAAGAAACAAATTTGCTAGGAAAAGTTCTTACAGAGTTAACAAGAAGTATAAGAATTGTTAGAAAACATGTTAAGTCAGGTGAGATAAATAAGTGAATTCAAACTACTCATAACTTGAGAAATGAACCTTCAAAAATACTAAATGAAATGCCTGAAAGGGTAGTCGCAATGGGTCTATTTTGTTTCATTGAAAGCTCATTTCACTGAATTTCAGTTCACCCTGACCAAATCGCTGAAACTCAAATACTGAAAACTCATTTCACCAAATCTCATTTCACCGAAGTGAAGTACTGGCACTGTGTAGAATACTCTAAGACAAGTAAAAGGAATATGCCCTTTTCCTCAATGTAGTGTGATCCTGGAGTTACTATATATAGTTAGGGCATGTGTGGGGGACACATCCACCCACATTGGGGGGTGTGGTGGGTGTAGCCTCCATTTAGTTTGGGTATATATTGTCTTCTGGAAAGAGTTAGTCATTGGTGTTGTAAGTTTGCATGTCTATGGTTTAAAATGCATTGTTTTGAAGCTTTCAGGGAAATATAATATAAAACCAAACTTAGGTGGGGGGCTAGGCCCCCCACACTCCCAAATGTGTGGGGGGACTGTGCCCCCCACACCACCCCCGAACTATAAATGCTAACTCCAGGATCGCACTACAGTGGGGAAAAGGGCATATACCTTTTACTTGCCTTACAGTACTCTACACAGTGCCAGTACTTCAATGAAATGAGATTCAGTGAAATGAGTTTTCAGTAATTTGAGGTTTTAGCGAGCGATTTGGTTAGGTTGAATTCAAATTCAGTGAAATGAGCTTTCAATGAAACAAAGTCGACCTGTCGCAATACATTATGCAATAGGAGAGGGTACTTAGCAGACTAAGAAGGTTTTGTTTCCAAAATGGTCTGAATGTCCACAGCCTTACTTCTACCAGTTACTGAGGATGGATCTAGGCACACCAGATCATAAGTATATGGAAATAAAGTTTGAGAAAGATCTAAGTAAAATATTACATAAAAATGTCAAGCCTCTGGTAGAAGAATTACAAAACATGACAAAAAGTGGAAAGATCTTTGCCTTCCTTTTTAATCCAAAGGTAATGCAGTAAAATTAAGGAACTTAAAGAAGCAGCTGTTGCAGACAGACCTGGTGTGTTAAAGTCCATGAGATCATGATGCATCTGGCTCGACCAAATGACTAAACAGCACCAACAGCAATAATGACCATACTGTAAAATTGTGTAATTGTCCAAGTAAAAAATTCCTTGCTGACACCTACCACAACTAAGTGGTTCAGAAGTACCAAGCAAAGTACAAAAGTGAATCTCCATTTTCGTTTGGAAGCCTCACCCCCATAAGATCTCCAGGAAAGATACATTTGTATCCTCATATTAGGGAGATGAGTGTATCTAACTTTTACAGTTATGTGATCACTGACTCTGCCATGCTTTTATGAATTGGGTCCTCTCGTGCCTAATTTTGCTTTTACCTGAAGCTGTGGTTATGTATTCCTTGCAGAGGGGAGTCTAAATTTGACAGGTGCCTATTTTTTTTTTTGAGAGAGAGAAGAATGTTGGGGAAGGGATGTAGGTATGCCTGGGTCTGGTAAGTTGGGTAGGTGAGGAAGCAATTATAGACAGACAAGACAAACAAGTCAAGAGACAGGGACTATGATGGACACAAGAGGTCAGTGGACACCATGAATGGGGTGAGGCTGCAGATATCCAGGACCCATGGTCATCAAGCTGGGTGACAGTGAGAATCGAGTACTCACCCATAGGACTGTCATCACTGTCACCTCACTCCACCACTGGCTGGACTGCTTGACATCTCCTTCTCCTCCTCCTCCTGGTACTATGTAAAATGAGGGAAAGCAGCCTTTCTAGCAGGCATAGGTATGCACCAACATTGCAACGCACAACCCTATACACCATGCCTGGCAACTCAGTGCAGGTAATAAACTCACCACCTCTGCAACTGCTCCCAGAAGGAACCACTGGGGTATCTTTGGGACAGGACTACCTTCAGGGGAAAGTTAATACAGGGGCAGCAGAGAAGGTAGTGTCAGGTTGGCTCCCAGACATGCTATGCAATGGTGCTGGAGCCGGTGGAGTGGGGGCAGGCCTAACCCACTGTGCTATGGAGCATTTCATGATGTAGAACACATGGATGACATGGACACATTTTAATGATACATAATAAAATAAAATACAAGATTAAAAAAATGAAATCAATTAAATAAAACTAAAATAAAAAAGAGAAATAAGGGATGGGGTGAGAGCAAAAAAGAAATAAACTTAGTACCGTCATAAGTGATATACAATGTTTTAATACAGTTATTTGACTTTATTATCTTAACCTTTATGCATAAGACTACTACACCCTAAAAGACAACATTTACTTTTAAGGCTACCAGCTCCTAACAGATGCACACTGTACTGCAGATTACAGAAAGTACTGCTTTACATGTGCATATATTGCACATATGGGTATTCCAGTTATACAGATTACAGTTTACAGCAAGACATGTGTGCCACTGATATAGAGCTTTTACTTTAAACCTTTAAGTTACACATAATTGCAGAATTAACAGTATTGTATATTTGAAAGTGTGGTATTTGAACCCACAACCTCTGACTAAAGTCTAATATTATACTTTTGTTTTTTGCTACAGATTAATGCATGCATACTTGTTTTTACAGTTGAGATCTGCATGCTCAGTTTGATGCAACTCTATAAAATACCAAAAAAGCTATCCTTAACTTTAATGCTACAAAAGCACTACTCTTCTTTTGCATACATAGCACATGCCTCCCACATCCTCACCAATCTAGCACCATGGGTCCTAATATTGACCTCACTTTCCATGGCAGCTGCAAAAAAACATAGAACAGAATACCAGTATGAATACCAGTCTTGCCATATTTAGCTTTTAAGCCTTACAACTACTCTTTGTAGTTGGTACTTACACACCTGTGGGATGTTCACAGTCCTACATTCCTTGATCCAAGCATCAAGAGTATCCCTCTCCTGTGATGTATCCTGCCCAGCGTTGCCAGATTTCCGATGAGCCAGAAAGGGACAAAAAAAAAAAAGGTCTTTCATACTAAGTGAAGACCAAAAAAAGAAAAAAAAAAGATCTTTAATGCAGAACATCGTAGCTCTGCATTAAAGAAAAGTAGGTCCGTGCTTGGCGATTTTTGATTGGCCCATATGCCGGTATATGAGCCAATCAAAAAAAAAATCACAAAACAGAGCTACTGCTGTTTAATGTGGAACTGCAGCAGTTCCGCTTTAAACGGCAGTAGCTCCATTTTGCGATTTTTTTTTTGATTGGCTCGTATATTGGCATACGGGCCAATCAAAAAAAAACCAAAGCGGAGGCTCGCTGGGATTTTAACCGGAAAAGTGGGACTTGGGATTAGGCTACTGATCCCGGGACAGCCCAGCTCAAATAGGGATGTCTGGCAACCCTGATCCTGCCTGTTGTTTGATATTGTGAGGGTTGCAAAGTCAGAAACTGCAATGTGTATCATTACTTTCTAACTTTTCTCTTTAATGATTTTCCAGTACAAACATATGGTGCTAAACTGAGGGTATGCAGTGATCATCAGTATTTTTGAGAGGTATGATTGTGTAAATCTTTGAGGCCTGAGGCCTACTACTTACTAATGAACACAGATAAGTCAAATAAGTCTCTGCTGTCACATGTTAAGGTAATGTCTTTTAAAATCTCCCACCTTTTACTTGCTTACTATACCAAGTGATGAAATACAAGGATATGCCATAATATTATTAAACAATACACTCCAGGGACTTACCTTTTAAATGCAGCAGTTGCTACAGTGTTTGTTCAGGGATGACTCTGTCTGATAAAAGTAATGCACAACCAATACATAGGGAGGTAAAGGCTGTATGAGTTGCCTAGCATTAATATTACTATACGTATGTAAGTAGGAGGAAGATTTTACACCCCTAGGTGGTAAGTGAGCATGCTATGCATTGTCTCATAACCAATGTAAAGGCACACTGAGCATGCCTATATCTGGCTACACCCACAACAGCTGGTGGTTCCCCCTCTGACTCTTCATCTGCCTGTGGTGGCGGTGAACTTGGCATTGGTGCAGAGATGTGTGCCCCTTCCCCTTGCTTGTCCTACTGCAGTTGTTCCCTCAGGATTGTTGTGTAGCATGGCACGTACTGTGAATATTTCTGTACATGACCATGGATTGTACTACATGGCTCCCCCAGATGTATCTAGGAACCAGAAGCATGACTTTAGCAGCCCAAACACATGCTCTATGACATTAAGTGACAATAATACCATATGCAGTTGGCAACAAATGAATGGCAGGTTGTATTTTAAAGAACACAATCTGTGAATTGTGTGCTGCTTACTTACATGTCCAAAAGTACAGCTAACACTTTTTAGATCTAACCTGACACACCCAGTGGAAGTAAGGCAGCCTGCAGTGGTGTGTTTTCCTTCTCCCAAACAGTAATCACTTACAGCTGTAATCCATTAATAATCTACATCCAGCAGAAAAATCCAACCATGTAGCTAGGCAAACTGATGGTAAGGAGAGTTGCATATGTTTAGAAGACTGCAAAAATGCTTTTTCTTCAGGATATATCTGTACAAAGGAGTACTGAACTTCAGAAGGTATGCTTCCATGTTGTTGCCTACATACTGCGTATGCTGGAATGTATTCAAGAATAATGTGAAGCAAAGGCTTTTACACTTTTTTCTGTATGCATTACTTTGAAGTGTACTGATAGCATGGGCATGTTTGTCAAGCCATTTGAGAGGTATACATGATTGCCAATACATGGAAATGAAATGCTGTGTTATAAATATGTGCAAATGTTTCAGGGACAGGTCCTTTGATATCACTTTAAGCATCTCAAAGATGTTTTGTTGTCGAAATGGATAATTTCCCTGTTCTTTTGTAATGGGGCAAACACGAGTTACAGTTATGGCACAGACAAGAATGGACTGTTCCTTTGATAGTGGGTGGAAAGGTAAGTTATTCTTATGGCACAAACAAGGATATGTTGTTCTTGTTACTCTCCTTGTTTTGCATTCTGCCTGTTGTTAATATTTCACATCTCTAAACTGTTTTATGTTTCTCCAGTGAGCGACTGTTTCAGTTTTATATGGAAACAGTGCATTTTTGCGATACTTATGTGTATTATACATTTGTTGTCTTTTAGGACACCTATGACTATTCCACCCAGGCGTGTTAATCCATAGAGGCCTCTCTTCACCAATGCCAAGAACCATGTTGTTATAGATGGGTTTAAGCAACATGGTGCTTTTCTCCTGGAAAAGGGATAGGGAGATATGGTGCATAGGATGAGAATATAGCAGCAGATTCTCCATGATCTTAATGCCATGGGTGGCCACTGACATGATGAGATCTGTACAGAGGACAGCAACTGTACTGGGCTGTGACCAGATGGCTACCGGGGAGGGCCTGCTAGGGAACCACCACTAGCCCTCTGCAACGTCCCCACTCTGGACCAGTAACTAAGGAGCGTGAATCCTCACCACTGACACTGGAGAGGGACATTCACTTGAAACAAAAATGGATACACCCAGTATTTGCAGATGCAGCTCTATTCATCAAGCACAATTTCCCTTAAGAGCACACAGTGAACACAGTCAGCCCAGGGTCTGGATTTCTTTATATCTGTCTCCTTCCAGGGCCCTAGTAAGACTCCCCACTAGCACAGCTATAGAGTTATGTCCTCAGCTGAGTGTCCAAGCCAAGTCCTCCAGCACCCCCTCTGTGAAACCAGTGCTTTGTGTCCCTGCTCCAAGTAGCTAACACACACACACACACTGTGAGATTTGATTTTCACACAAACACACACACACACACACGCACCTGGGAAAGGCTGGCCCAGATTTATCCGGTGTCCCCCCTTATGCCCAGACTATAAGGTAGTTGTCACTGCCGTCAGACACTACAAAGCCAGCTATCTAAGGCTCTTGCAAGGGTACCCAATTATACTGACTGAAATTAATATTAATACAAATGGTAATGTTGACCAAAGAGATAGGCTTCAGGAGTAGCCACAGTGTCCAAGAAACAGACTGCCATGAGTCTTCTGTCTCACCTAATATTTAAAACACATTCCTCCAGATTCACTAACCTTCCATGCAGGACTAGACTAGTCCTGCACCGAAGTGCCGTGTAGGAGCAGGATGGCAGCACACCATGCATAATAATGAAGACGCACTGCCCAAGCTCCTACACTTACACAGAGCATGTACGAGTGCAGGGGGTGTGTCTGAGAGCAGATCTCTTAGAATAAACATGCCCCTGCAATGTAGAACAGCAGAAGCTGTTAATAAATGAGCGGGATCGCTCATAGGGTTCTCATATCCCCACCAACAGTCCCCCTATGTGTACAACAGCAACAAGACATATAAATTAAAAGAAGAAATCCTTTTATTTTTGTTAAAAATCCAATTAAAGCTAACCGTAGGTGAGCGGGTATACCCATCACTTAGCTATGGTTAATGCAGCTTAAATGGCTGAAGAGGATAACAAGGAAGATATATGCATATGAAGCAGTATAGCAATAGTGAAGTGGGTAGAGCACTCGCCTTATGAGCAGGCATTCCCGGTTCAAATCCCACTGCAGCACATTCCATGTGAAATCTGTACATGAGCATTTTTTTGCTGTATAACCTACTAAATAACATTTAAATGTGAACTAGAGTACTGCATTAAATGCACATGTGAAGTATCAGTGTCATAGCGAATAAGGCACTAGTAAGCAGGATTAAGCACAAATAAGCAGTAGTAAGCATATATAAGCACTAGTAAGCATGTTTAAGTGTGTTTGTTTGGGGGTAAGCATTGCCTACACAGATTAAGCAAAGTAGAAGCTAACTGAGTGTAAGAAACTGTAACCGGAAGTAAGTACTGCATATCTCCGCACAAACCCGCCAACAACTGCTTTAAAGTGCCTTAACCACTCTGTATCCAACAGCCCATGTTCTGCCCAGCGCCAAAATAAACAGCTTCGGCAAGTCTTGAACCCAAGACCTTGTATATTATAGTCACAGTAGTTAACCACTAAACCATCATAGCAGTGCACATGATTGAGGTTTCAACAAACAAATCCTCATCATATGTACAGTGTGATGTTGTATAACCTGCTACATAGCATAAATATGTGAACTGGAGTACTGCAGTAAGGCCAGACGTGAGGTGTTATTATAATAAAGTGTTGAAGTCCCCAGGACCCCATACAGTGTATGTATACATGAATCACGGATACCAGACACACATATAACATGTAACAAATAATACATCAATGCCAAAAGGAAAATATAATGCAAACTAAATATTAAGCAAAGCTAAGATTTGCACAGCTCAACTTAGTTGGGGTAAGCAATGTGTAGGCTGGCTAACTCAATCTGCCCAGTGGTAAGCCCCTTTAAGCAATGCCAACATTAGGTAAGCAGGTGTGGCCATAGCTTAGCCTTTTCAAAACCATCCAATCATGGGAAAGTGTAAGAAATTGGGTGTATTTAAACCCCACAGGCACCAATAATTCCCATACCTGGTTGCAGCTCCCTACTGTAGGCAGAATGGCTGGCGTTGGGAAGGCACTCGATTTAGAGCGCAGCACTGGGGCACCCAGGAGTCCAGATTCATGGTGTGGCTCCCGGTAAAACACCATGAGGAGAGAATACTGCAGGGCCAGTATCATGGCTCTCAGTATAAAGTGGAGGACTGGGACAGTCTCGCCCGTGACCTCACCAGTGCCACTGATATCCCCCGGACTAGTGAGCAGGTCAGGCATCACCATGCTGACCTGAAGCAGTGGAGGGGTGACCTCTTGGACCAGTAGATCCAAGAAGCAAGGCAGATGGTTGATGCCCCAGCACTAAGTACCCATTCTACTACATAGATAATGATTACCTAGCTTGTGTATACCATGGATAGGTAATGGCTAAATATCACTGTATTTCCCTGACAGCTGCAGATGAGTGGGCTGTGAACCAGCAAGCCCATGTTGCTAGGCTGCAAAGGCTGCTTCGCGAGGCAGGTTAGTAATATTCTTGCATGTACTGTCATAACAAATAAATATAACAGTTCTGGAAAGTGTTGTACCAGTAAAGAAATGTATTGTGTATGGGATGTACTGAATAAACCAGACAACATGGCAGGAAGACTGCCATATAAGTTGCGTGAAAATAAAGGTGTAATATCTTGTGAATAAAAGTATACCCCTGGAGTGCTTGTGTTCATCCTGCTTTCATATGTTGTTGTAGTGTTGAATTATATAAATAGTACTGTTGCATTAAGCAGTGTTCCCACACTGTTTAAAGCAGTTAAAATGTATAGGAAGTTCAGTATAACAATGTTGGAAGTCCCAAGAGGACAGTCATATAGAACAACTGATGGAGACTTAGACAGAAACCATTGGAATGCTTTACACCAATTCCCTGATAGCACAGTGTACTGTAATGACAACTGTAATATTTTTACAACACACAGCAGGGGTTCAAATCACGGGAGTGGTAGTAAGTTGTAGGCATAATCATACCCCACAACTGTACAGAGTTTGAAATGTTCAGATAGAAAGCTGTATGCATAATTAGACCCAACAACTGTATAGACTTTGCTAGAATGTTCAGATAGTACTCTGTAAGCATAATCATAACCATCAACTGTACAGACTGTGGCAAAATGTTCAGGTAGTAAGCTGTATGCATAGTCATACCCCTCAACTGTTCGATCTGCCCAGCATGTCCATATAGCTGGCCCAAATTTGCTGCCTGGTAACCTGTTCCCCTGACAAATTAGTGTGATGATCCAAGAAATGTAGGCAGCTCATACTGACATATAATGGATAGTCAGACCTGAACATAAAAAGAGAATGTATATAGAAGCAAACCTGTCATTGTAGCATCTCACCCAAAGTGTCACATTAACACCTGCATCCTGTCATGCCTTGACCAGAGTGTGTGCAATAACAGATTTTAGGTATGTGTATAATAGCAACATGGAATCTGGGAGTATGTTTAGACCTTGTCAGGTAGTGTTAACAAAGATTTTCTCCACAGCTATAAAAGGTAAGAGGTGTAGACTGGAGGTGCTACACAGGTCACATATATACTTGCCTACAACCATGGAATCTGGGAGTATGTGTAGAAAGTGTCAGGTAGTGTTAACAATGATTTTTCTCAACAGGTATAACAGGTAAGAGGTGTAGACTGTAGGTACTACACAGGTCATGTATATACTTGTCTACAACCATGGAATCTGGAAGTATGTGTAGAAAGTGTCAGGTAGTGTTAACAATCATTTTCTCAACAGGTATAACAGGTAACAGGTGTAGACTATACATACGATACAGTCCACACATATACTAATCTACAAACATACCAGTGTACAAAGTAAGGACATTGGGAAGTGTAATAATACATGTAAGGGACAGATCACTGCAGTGACTAAGAAAGTTGTGAAAACTACTAGGATATATTAGTTGTTAATTGACCTCTAACTCTCACCCCCTCCATATGTGCAACAATAACCTTATTACACACCTCAATGGGTACGTGTACACTCCAAACTTTGGTTGGGACGTATGTCCTATTGGTTTATAAATATTCACATTTGGTTCTATGTATGTGCCATGTTAAAACACTCCCATATTGGTGGCCTGTTGCAATCAATGAAACCTGCATGCTGTTGTAATGGCCACTGTTGTCCTATATATGCATGTGTTCTGCTTGATCTGCGACTGTTGTAAACTGGTGTCTTGGGTTAATCCTGAATGCTGTTGACTATGACTAACTGATATCTTTCTTAAAACTGCAACACCATAGCTCTTATGGGAAGGCCAGTCCCAGTAGACCCACCTGTCCCACCTCAGCTGGCCATGGCACTGGGCACCAACATGCCTGGGGCCCACCCTGGGACCTTATCCTCCATTGGCTCTGCACCACCTTTGGGTGAAACCACCGCAGAGGATGGGGCTCAGCTTCCTCCAGGAGAGGGGGCAGAGAGGTACCTGTCACCCACTGTCAGGTCCTGGCCATGGTGCATAGGGAGCTGGACAAGAAGATTCAAGACCAGCTATGCCAGCTTGAGGGCCACGTGGCTCAATTAGAGAGTGAGCCTGCCCCTCTTAACCAGCTCCCAGCACAGCCACCTTTGGGGCTGTGAAGGTGCAGTGGTGACTGCACATGGGTGGGGACCTCAGTCCTATTTTTTCCATTTGGAGCTCATGGGCTTGCGACTTCCAAACACCCCTCCCCGTCCAAGGTTTTTCCCCCCACATGTGTCATATACCACCGCTGTATGCGTCTTGTTTGTCTTGTCTGTTAACTTACCCAACCTACTTCCCCAAATATACCTACTACCCCTCCCCAATATCCCACTCTCACCTGAAAAAGAAAAAAAAAGGGCAATCTGTTCCCAGAAAAAAATCTCATCCCATACATAGCTGCCCATTTCGCACACATGTCCACTGGACACATGTAATCCGGTCTAATTGACATCACAACTTATTATTGTAGTCCTCACCCCCACCCAGGAGTTTGAGTGTCCAAATCTACCTCCAAATTCAGTGTATATGCACAGCTGTTGCTGTAGAAAAATGGGCAGCCATGGACCTTCCCTTCCGCCTTCCTGCACATCCCTGGCTATTTTTCCTACTGCCTTTCCCTCTTTGTGCCCCTTTTTTCACCACTTTCCTATCAACCCCTTTTTCTTTTCTTTTAAAGAAATTAGCACAGGGGTAAGCAGGAATAAGCACTTTTAAGTAGCAGTAAGTTTGCCTGGCGGTAAGCAGTGCCTACACTGGTTAAGCAATGTAGAAACTAACTGAGAGTAAGAAGCTGTAACCGGAGGTTAGCATTGCTTAGCTCCACACAAACCCATTTACAATTACTTAAAAGTGCCTTAGTCACTCTGTATCCAACAGCTCTGGTCCTGCCCAGCAACAAAAGAATCTGCACTCCCAAGTCGCAAACACCGGACCCTGCATACTATAGGCAAAGAGATTTACCACTAAGCCATGGCAGATACGTATACAGCTGATGTTATCACAAACATATCATCCAGCACAGTCATTCAACAGTATAGGAAATGTATGTAATTATGTAGATTAATATGAGCAACCATTTGTACATTGCTCAAATACAGTATTTTTAGCAGTCTCTGTATATCACAAAAACAGTGCCTGTCCAGTCATAATGTGAGAACAGTAGCCTTGCAAAAAACTTAAGAAAATAATAAAAAAACGGTGCACATCGAGGGGGCGTGTGGGCATGCTTCATCCTCAGAATGTCAAATCTGGGAAGTCTGTTCTGTGGAAATGGAACATGAGGCTGGGCAGGTGTGTGAGCAAACCACTGCTTCTCTAACCCCTGTCAGGATGCTACCAGTGGGAGAAACAGTGTAGACCAGCTAAATCTAATCTTGACACAAAAGCAGGTCCAGCCCTGGTGGGACGAGCCAAAAGATTGTGAGTCAAACCGTTGTCTACACATGTCTCAAAAGACAAACAAGGCAAGGCTCATACATACGTGGACTAAATGGAGGAAGAGCCTGAAGAAGCTTGGGTCGAGACAGTATACTGGATGAATACCGAGACTTGGAGAGAGGGCAATGTGTGGAGGTGTGGTATGGCTGGGCTAGCAACTGGAGAATGGATGGTTGCTGTGTACGTGGAGCTCGAGGGGCGGGAGAAGGAACCATGGGTATGAAATTATGGAAGATAAATGCAAATAAAACAGCACAGCAATAGTGTAGTTGGCAGAGTGTCCGCCTAATGAGCAGGCATTCCCAGTTTGAGTCCCACTGCAGCACAATTTATTTTGCATGGTAAAACACGTTATAACCAATTTTGTTGTTGCAAAACCCTACCCTTTGAACTATTTATAAGTTTTTAAATTGATTTGGCGCGTTTTCTTTTTCTGGAGAAGCTGCTTCATTCAAGTGGCAGAAACGCATTGATTTTAAATAATTAAAGTTGCGTTAATTTAACGTGCTTGGTGTTTGTTCGTGGACTCAAGGTTACCAGTTTGGTTTTGTGGATTTGTTTTTTACTTTCAATCCGTTTGTGTTTTTCGATGGCTTCTGGTAGTCCTGTCGGTCCCGGACCTTCTCTTCTACTTGACGATGGTCGTCCTAATGCTACTAGCAACGCTGGTAATGACAGTTTTGACATTCCTACTATTTTATTATCGCTTTCCCAGCGTTTGGATGCGCTTAATTCACGCTTGGACAAATATGAGCGTACTGACAACTCTGGTGGTATTAGCACTAGTTTGAATGCTTCTATTGGGCACCGACTTTTGTGTGGTTCCACTCAGTCACTACCACCTGGGCAACCTGTTGTGCATACTACTTCACCTACCGCTAATACACCGAGTGGTAATGATGCAAGACTATTGCCTGTTAGACCTGTTCCAACTCAGAACGGCATTGTGGACAACAATTTTGGTTTCAATGAAGGTCCTGTGTTAACTAACTGGATAACTAATTTGGATCTTTTTCAATTTCCACGCTGTGCTAATGGAGGGAGGTCAGCTGCTGATTCCTTGGACTCTCAAGGTTTGTCTACTTCATTATCAGATAAGTTAAAATTATTGAAAATTAAAAAATTCCAACTGGAAGTGGCATATTTACAGCAGTGTCTTAATGAGAATATGGTCCCAAAAGGTTTAAGGAACAATTTTTCTCCCACCGTTTTGTTATCTGAGCCTGCGTTCTTAACTGATTTAATGGCATTGTTCCAAAGGCAAGGAGCTCAACTAATTGAGCTCATGATAAAATACTACACTACAGCTATTTCATCCCTGTCTTTGGAAATTGCAGCCTTGGACAATGACATTAAACTTCATCTGGATTTCGATCATTTTAAATACGATTACAACCGTATTTTTGTCAGTATTGATGCCTCTTTGGTTAAACTGAAAGAGAATAAGACAAAAACACTCTTGAGGGATAGACTTGCTTATGAACATTCAAATGCCTATCCCAACCTTAGAAATCGAATAAGCTTGACACCCCCTAGTGGGAGACACCACACTGAGGGTGAGGACGAGCACCGAATCGACAACTTGGATGTCATTGAAGAAGACTTAGAAGAACAGCCTATACAAGGTCCGAGGCGTAGTAACCAGATCAAGGCAACGTACTATAACAACCCTGTTATTAAAAATGGGAATAATAACAGGAATAACAATTTTTTAGGCTCATGGAACAACCGTCAATTCAGGAACAGGAACAAGAGCCATTTCCCTTGATGGATGACAACCACTGTTCAACTTCTTCTGATGTTCCCTCTACTTTCCCTGCCATTCTAACAAATAAAAAAGGCGATTTTCATGTTTATAACTTTTCAAATGTTGAACTGGATAACAAACTTATTGAGTTGTTATCTTTTGGTTACACTTTTGTCATTAGTAATTATGCTAACCTGTCTAGGGTCATCATTGACCTAAAGTGTTTCGTTCGAAAGCTTAATTTGAGTTTACTGTTTAACAACTCGTCTACTAACCACGACACAGGTTTGAAACTCAAAAGTGTGTTTAATCCACCATTACACCCTTTGTTGCACACATTTGAGAATGTTTGTGAAATGGACTTTAGGTATTTGTTGGATGACAAAAGAATGAGATCCTTTATACATGATGTTAACATTACTAGGGAGCAGGCTTCAGCACTTTTTGATTTGAGTCAACTACCTGTTAGGGTTATTAAACCCGATAAAGTCGGAGGCCTTGTTATCTTTGATAACCTCAACTATAATGAAAAAATGTTTAAAGTTCTTAACTCGCCGGCATATTCTATTTCATCTGTTAATGAAATGAATGTCGTATGCAACAGAATTAGAGGCTATTTAAGTGATTTATTCTTGGAAGAGAAAATCGACTTAGACACTTATAATTTTCTGGACATCATTTCTCCTAAAACCCCAGTAATGTTCGGGATCCCTAAAATCCACAAGGATTTGGCCAATCCACCTATGAGAGCATTGGTGGATGGTAGGTGTTCTATGACACATCCTATTGCTCGATTGATTGATGGCACCTTATCCAAATACCTTAGAACAATACCTACGATTTGCAGGGATTCCTGGACTTTTCTTAACAACATCAATAGCATAGATTTTTGACCCATCCTTTAACTTTCTCACTATAGATGTGGTCGATATCTACACTTCTATTCCCCATCTTGAAGCCATAGAATGGATTAGTGGCCTAATGAGAGAGTTAAATGCCTCACCTAATGAGATTGATCTGGTTTCGCAACTTCTGGACATTGTCCTTAGTTCTAATTTTTTTATTTTTGACAAACAAATTTTTTTACAAAAACAGGGTATTGCCATGGGCTCTCCCTGTGGGGCGAGTGTAGCTAACTTTTTTATGGCTTATTGGGAGAATCATTTCTTTTTAAACAATCCTGTTTTCTCTAATGCCATAAAGTTCTACACTCGCTTCTTGGATGATATTTTCATCCTGTTTAGTGGTGATGGCTCTCTCGCTGATCACTTAGTGGGGTTCATGAATTCTACTACAGAATTTTTGAAATTCACATACCATTTCTCCTCCTCAACCATTGACTATTTAGATGTGAAATTAGAAAAGAATATTGCTACTAATGCATTCCACTCTTCTATCTTTAGGAAGCCAACTTATTGCAACTTTTTTTTGCATTTCACAAGTCATCATCCTTTTAAGCAAAGACGTGCAATAGTTAAGGGTCAATTAGTGAGAGCTGTACGTATGTGCAGTACTGTTGAAGCTTTCCAACAAGAATGTTTATTCTTGAAAGATTTATTCACCAACCGTGGTTACCCCATCAGTTTGGTTGATGAACTCATTGAGGAAGTTTCTCAAGAGACTGGCTGGTTACTTCCAACCTTTACTCCATCAGAATTTGGATATTATTGGTATCGTTAACATTGCTGACTCTGTCCCTGGAGTGTCTCACTGTTCACAAACGGAACCCCCTTTGAGAGAATCTACCTCCGAGTCTAGATCCAATTTTAACTTAAGTTTCATTACTGTTTTTAATTTAAACTCTAAGCAGATCTGGGACATTATTTGTAAAAACTGGCAATTGATTTCAGCCAACCCTTTACTTTTGGAAAAATTTGGTCCTAGACCCCTTATTACGTATAAGAGGGGTAAAAACTTAAAAGAACTTTTACAAAGACCTAATAGCAATTGTTTTGCTACTAAGTTAAAAGGAACTTTCATGTGTGGAGCTTGTAACTGGTGTCACTGTTTAAAAACAGGTAGTAGTTTCACTATAAGGAATAAAAAATACCTTATATCACATAAAATTAATTGTGAAACCAAATCAATTATTTACCTGGCACTTTGCGACTGCTGTAATGCTTTTTATGTCGGGAAGACCGACCGTAAATTCCGTGAACGCATCTACCAGCATGTCTATGCCATCAGGAAAAACAAAAGCGACAATGCTCTAGCTAAGCATATAGCTAGCTCCCCAGGTCATAGCTTCCATTTCATAGCTATTGACCATATCCCAGTCAGCATTAGAGGTGGTCCTACCTCTTTGTTGTTAGAAAATCGTGAGTTAGAATGGCAGGTTAAACTGGGAGCTTTTTTGTTCCCAGGTCTTAATGAAAGTTGTAATATTTCATGTGTTCTGAAACTTAGAAGTTACCTTAGATAGTACTGACAGCCTACTATTTTTTCACATTTCAAACTGGGATGCTGTTATATATGGCTTTAGTCAGTATTTATATATAATTTACTGTTTTTTTGTCTTATTACTGTTTATTTTAGTTTATTATTTAGCATTGTGGAAATTGTAGTTGTTTCCTTTGTAAAACATCTTTGTACCTTTTGTAAACAAGTGCTTTTTGCTTTAAATGGGTTGTCCTTTTTAAAATTTTAACCATGACGTCAATGTATGTGAACTATTTATAAGTTTTTAAATTGATTTGGCGCGTTTTCTTTTTCTGAAGAAGCTGCTTCATTCAAGTGGCGAAAACGCATTGATTTTAAATAATTAAAGTTGCGTTAATTCAACGTGCTTGGTGTTGGTTCGTGGACTCAAGGTTACCAGTTTGGTTTGGTGGATTTGTTTTTTACTTTCAATCCGTTTGTAATTATGTAGATTAATATAAGCAACCATTTGTACATTGCTCAAATACAGTATTTTGAGCAGTCTATGTATATCACAAAAACAGTGCCTGTCCAGTCATAATGTGAGAACAGTAGCCTTGCAAAAAACTTAAGAAAATAATAAAAAAACGGTGCACATCGAGGGGGCGTGTGGGCATGCTTCATCCTCAGAATGTAAAATCTGGGAAGTCTGTTCTGTGGAAATGGAACATGAGGCTGGGCAGGTGTGTGAGCAAACCACTGCTTCTCTAACCCCTGTCAGGATGCTACCAGTGGGAGAAACAGTGTAGACCAGCTAAATCTAATCTTGACACAAAAGCAGGTCCATCCCTGGTGGGACGAGCCAAAAGATTGTGAGTCAAACCGTTGTCTACACATGTCTCAAAAGACAAACAAGGCAAGGCTCATACATACGTGGACTAAATGGAGGAAGAGCCTGAAGAAGCTTGGGTCGAGACAGTATACTGAATGAATACCGAGACGTGGAGAGAGGGCAATGTGTGGAGGTGTGGTATGGCTGGGCTAGCAACTGGAGAATGGATGGTTGCTGTGTACATGGAGCTCGAGGGGCGGGAGAAGGAACCATGGGTATGAAGTTATGGAAGATAAATGCAAATGAAACAGCACAGCAATAGTGTAGTGGGCAGAGCGTCCGCCTAATGAGCAGGCATTCCCAGTTTGAGTCCCACTGCAGCACAATTTATTTTACATGGTAAAACACGTTATAACCAATTTTGTTGTTGCAAAACCCACTAAATAACACATATTTATGAACTAGAGTACTGCAGGAAATGCATATGTGAAGTGTTAGTGTCATAATGAATAAGACACTAGTAGGCAGGTTTAAGCACAAATAAGCAGTAGTAAGCATATGTGAGCACTAGTAATTGTGTTTAAGTGCGTCTGCGCATAGGTAAGCACTGCCTACACAGATTAAGCAATATGGAAGCTAACTGAGTAGAAGAGAGTGTGACCGGAAGGTAGCAGTGCTTACCATCACGCAAACCCATGCAAACCCACTTACAACTGCTTAAAAGTGCCTTAATCACTCTGTAGCCAATGGCCCTTGTTCTGCCCAACAACAAAATAAACAGCCTCTACAAGGCTCAAACACAGGGCCCTGCAGACCATACAGAAAGTAATTTCCCACTAAGCCATGCCAGATATAAAGACATCCAGTGTTTTCAGAAACATATCATCCAGTCCAGTCATGCAACAGTAAAGAGAATGTATACCAACATGTAGATGTATGTGTGTGTAAATATATTACCATCTAAACAGATACAACATATCTATATATGTAGATGTATATATATATATATATATATATATATATATATATATATATATATATATATATATATAGATATATATATATTTATATATATATATAGATATATAGATAGATATAGATATATTTCTAAAAATATTTACATATATATTAAGGTATATGAACACATATATATATATATATATATATATATATATATATATATATATATATATGCAAATGCCTACATAAACACATATATGTGTCTACACCTATATGTCTACATATACACAGCAAGTTACATATGTGTACGCAGATATATATCTATGTAGGTATATATGGACATAGTTATATAGATATAAGCAGATATATATATCTATATAGGTATATATGACCATACATCTGTAGACGGCAATGGCAGATTAACAAAAACACATATGTCCACATGCACTGTTAATGGGGTTGAAAGACACCACACACTATACGTGTTGTATGAATACGCATCCCCCACACAGCCAAATACATCCGCCCTGCAGTACACTACCAAGTGTTGCAGATCCCATAACCAGGACCTGACATGGCATGGGCACAAGATACAGTACTACATCCCACCTGTATGATGTCAGGCTGGTACTGGTAACATATCATGCAGTACGGTCTGTCTCCCATAGGAAATGTAAAATGTGGAAGCCATCAACATCCCAAGGATACAGATACACAGACACAGATATGCAGATACAGATATATATATATATATATATATATATATATATATATATATATATATATATATATATATATATATTTATATGTATATATATATATATATATATATATATATATATATATAGATAGATAGATATGCATGTGACTACACATACACATGCAGATATATGTAGAGTAAGATACATATGTAGAAGGTGCACACAATATGGAACAGCCACTATGCCTACAGTTAACACCTGAACAACTGGACACTGTATGGTCCACCCATACAAATGACAATTGTTGCCTGCAACATATACCCACAGAGAGGTCATGGGAAAAACACCACACACAGGTCTGCAGAAATGGAAAACCTTTAATTGTGTACTATTGCAGTTCTAAATGCAATGTCATATAGCTGTTCAGACACAGACATCCATATAAACACAAGAATGCAGCTGTGAAACAGTTATACTAATACAGTAGTCTGGAAAGATTCACAACTGTTGCTGTCCAGGCCAAGCCCATCAAATTGTACAATAGTGAAGAAAGACTGGGTCGCAGGATACCAAACAATCAACAGTATGTAATGCAGGTGTATAGTTCAGCAGCCTCTATCTACACCCTGTACTTTATCAGTAGGTGGTAAAGATGTCATGTGACCAAATGGGTTGTAACTGTTACATAACAAGGCATAACTGATACTATCACAAGCACACTGACAAACAGAACAGACTGTATGGCAGGAAGCAGTAGGCTTGCATTAACCCAATTTATGTAAGTAATGTAAATATAGGTGAAGTATATGGTAGTGTACATCCAGATACCTTAAGGCAGCTCACCCCTGATACCCCCACATTTTGTAACAGCCTAGGTCATGTATGGTGCTCCCCCACTAGACTCAATAATACAGGGCCATATACCACTGTTACATACACTGGTCTCTGGAGTGCATAAGGGCACGCATGTATTGTGTAGGTGACATCCACATGTTTATGGCCCCAGCCCCACCGTATGTGTGGGGGATACAAAAGCAGTGGACTGATGGCAGCAATGGCAGTGTGATGTACTCACAGCCCACTACAGAACAACCCCCAACAGCATGTCATATGTGCAAAATGTGGTATGTAGTTGGAGGACAGAGGCTGGAACAGGCTTATGTGGAAAACTGTTGCCATACACTAAACAAGTTGCTGGTGTTACAGGATAGTCTGCAACATACCCTTAGTCAAGGAATTGATGTTAGAAACAGAAAGGCATGTACTGATAGCACTCACACACACTACCAGTGAATTAGCTGACACAGGACCTATGTGGTGGACAGACAAAATATGATAGGCATACCTCTGGCCAGCAAGAGGATAGACCCACAGTTGTGAGCTATGCAGACAGACTGCATTCCAAGGTAAACAAGTATGTACTCACACACCCTGTAACACCAGTAATATACAAAAGCACAACACAATTCTACTCACACTCTGTCTGGAGTTCCTGAATCTCCTACAAATATGTGTCTGCCCTGAGTGTGCCAGATCTCCTGTAAGAGGTATTGCTTCCTGCTGTCTGTAACACTGATGGCCACACACAGGAAGGATGTCCATCACACAGGAAATTTAAAGGGACCACGCCCACATGATGTAGGGATTTATAGCAGGTGGTTGCCATGACAGTGGTAATTGGAAGTACTACACATGTGCAATCATATATATATGGTTATCTGGATAATTATGTGTACATATATTTCCACCATATGTCCTGGACATGGAGTTTAGCCCTTCCCCAGCCTCTATAGTCCCAAAGTCATAGTGCAAGGGGAGGTAAGGTATGTATAACAGGTATATTAGTAGACTATTGCTACTGTCATTAGGATTGTCTTCACAGACATGGTGTGTGTGGGAGGTCACATCTGCTTATAACATGTGTGCCATTGGCTACTGACAGACATCCAAAGGACATCATAGTAAAGTACCGCTACTAGCACTTCATGCCCCTGTGGACTGCAGCAGAGATATTGGCCAATATATGTGGACTTTCTGGCATACTCTGTACAGTCCAGAGGTATACACATAACCCCTTAGTGCACAACATGTGTACCATGCCCGATGGATGTAGACAGCCATGTAGATAGGTATAACACATAATGACTGGTATACATTTGCCACCATAGGTTATGCATTCACACACCCCTGTCGGGCATGACACATAATAACCACCAATACAGGGGTGCCATGGCCACATACTACCCACTAGATATTGACATACATCTGTACAGCATCCAACTGTTCTTACTGACATACATGACTGTTAAGGAATGCCAGGTAGCAGTACATCTGTCAAGTATCTGCACATGACATCTCACTGGGTAAGTACAGTAAGCTGCTTGGCATGTAACAATACACTGTGCAGGCTACAGGCGGACTGGCTCAACACTGGCCTACATCTCCTATGGGGGAATGCACATGTACCTGCATATATAGCAGGCTCTACAGGCATGTCACACACAGTGTAAGATACACCTGTGTGAAAGTGCATAACCACAACCTATGTGAACACAGCCACAGCCACATATGTTAAGCTAGCATAATATTACAGTATATGTTCAACACCATCCTCATATTTGCCACTCACAGACTGACCCTACATATACTGGGCTGCTACATGGTTTGGTCTGAGGGCTGTCTGTGATATGGCACATGTGTGCGTATGGCCCTACAAACATGTACGCCAATACAGTACCATACAGTGGAGAAGCATGTAACATCAGATAGGATGGGAACTAGAACAATGATATCTACCACAGTCTGTACACAGGCTAGGGTACATATTAACAATACACACACTGTCAACATTCACCATAAGTACATAGACCTCAGTACTGTACAAACATCCACAGAATGTCCATTATGTCATGAAATATAACCCCTACTGTACATAACATGTGTAGCAGTCTGATATCTCACTGGCTTGTTATCAGATATGATGCCACTAATTATGGTGTACAGCACATATGCACCACTTTGTGCATGACATATGTACAAAGGTTGACAGAGTTGTGGCTGGAAGCACCTACACAGGGCCAATATTGACATGTTGCTGTGATAACCTCAAACATTTACTGTTGAAATGGAGTTTGTTACAACATATGTCCTATCAGGGATATGAAGTCAGTAACTGTCATGGCTTTCACCATCTACAGACTGAAATCCACACACTACCTTCTGCTGTCCACAGATAGATGCTCCATGGGTAACACATGAAACCAAAGGCACAACACACTGCCCAGTTTGCAGATGACCCTGCGGATGGAGATTCCTCATAAACATGGAACTGACATGACAGGTAATGAGACATGTAGGACAGCCATATCCACACATACACTGTTAAACCAACATTACTCCAAATGCAGTATAGCAGCACTTACAGTCTGTAATCAGGTCAGGCGCATCCCCTCCTGTGTGTTGCCCTGTTTCCACGGTGTATGTTGTTAGAGGTAAATCCCCAATCCATCTGAGATGCTGTTTGCCAAACAATAGATCTAGATCCTGTTCACAGTGAATGAAAAGGGCCAACACCAACATGATGTTCCTAGACAGTGGAGTGTGTTTCTATGCAATTGGCTATGGGAATGTTACCACAGCTGTTCCACTTGCAATCAGCAAGGGGAGGGCTACAATTCGTGCAAAGGACATCAGCTGATCATGAGCACCACTTAAAATACACAAGCTGCTGCCTAAGCAAAGCAGGTGTAGGTCTCCACATCCACCAGAGAGGGAGTGGGTGAGGCAGACAGAGGCAAAGACAAGTCAGGGAGGGGTGGGAGAGTAAAACTTAGGCATGTTTTTGTCACACACCTACCAGCACAGGGTATCAAACCCTTGATGATTTTGTAGTGCTATCACAGTTCCATGCAGTTATTGGATGCATCACATGGGTTACCTGTTGTGCAGCCCTCAGAACATATATGTGATGGTGAGTGACATCTACAACAGAGATACAGTAGTTATACGGAAGGTGACGTACATGTGTTTGTCCGCATGAACAGGTGCCAGCATTAACACAGCCACACTCTCACAGGGAAGCACACACATTGACACACTTGGCAGGTCCAGGATTACAACTCATCTGTAGTGGGATTGCCACAATACATCACTATGCAGGTATCACATGCACTACATGGGTCATACGGTAGTTGTATGGGCAAAGGGTATGGGGAGGTGTCTGACATCAGACAGCATGCTACAATATGCCCATGGGGTTGTAGGGAGTGTGGATGTGAACATATGTTCCATACAACGCACACAAAAACACACAGGGTGCCAGTGCTGACATGGATGGGTCCATGTCTGCACAGGTGTGTGATGGCTGACTGTGCCAGACAGCTGTACAAGGCTAGATGATGGGTATACCTTGGCATCAGGCCACATGACAATGGTCTGCATTGTGGCTCAGGCCTATAGTGTCTGCATTTGCCCACTCAGGTGGGTATTGTATCCCCCATCCAGTCACCTGGGTGACTATTGTGTGTGGCCAATGTTGTGCATCGCTTGCCATGTATGTGTTCCTTAGTCCATGACATGGACGGTGTCTGAGATGTGCACACCTCCTGCATGCATGTGCACTAACATGTGGAACTGTACCTGGGGTGTCTGGCCCATGTTGTGAACACAGATTATCATCAGAAGTGCCAGTCTTGCCCACCTGTGGCAGGAACTGGTAATGGGCAGCAGGTTTACCCAGCAACTATAACAATAGCATGCTAATGGCATTCCCTGGTGTCAGTGGCATCTGTCAATACAGGACATGTTGTCAGGCATGGTATGTCCTTTGTGGGTCACATGTGATGGCACCACAGGTGTTGCAGGTGTCCATTGGGGAACATGGGGAAGGTGCACTGCCTGCATGTACGTGCGTATTGGACAGATGGACAGGGTGCCATGCCCTCTGTAGCCCACTGCTATCACCCCATAGTTACTACCAGTGGCCAATATGCAGTGTACTACCCACATATTGGCTGTTGCCTAGGCATGTGTGTGTGTGTGAGACATGGGTTGAGAGTGTGCTCTGGGTAATACTCAGGTTGCTAACTGTGATTGCCTGGCCTTGCTGTCACATGTATGGGTATGACTTTGCATCCCAGCCTCTCAGCTATTTCACATCAGTTATCCCTGTATAGTGGACATTGTGATATATAGTAGGGCCACCATATACGAAATATGCAAAACCCACTCCACATTGGCCACACACTCACAACCACCTCCACACAGGATATAAGTTACAAACACACACACACACACCTGTCATGTCTGGAAGTAGAACCCCTACTTAACTAGCTTATTACACTACAGCACTACTCAGTTATAGAACACGCCATGGAGATTACTGGACTACTCTTTCCCCAAAGTGTATATCACATTGGATGACATCAGCAGGATTGCCAAAGTAGGCAATTCGAATTGTAGTCAGTGTGACTAGCCTAAAATGCATTGCTCCCTACACGGACAGTGACACACACACAGAACATCCACAACCAACATGTGTGGGTATAGAAGCCCTAACAGAGGTCTATATCACACTACAGCATGAAGGTGTTATGGGACGCACCACGGGGATTACTGGTAAACTCCTTCCCCAAAGGTGTATTTCACAATGAATGACATCAGCAGGATTGCAAAAGTAGGCCATTTGTAATGTAATGTGTGTGACTAGCCTATAATGCATTGCTCCATACACAGACATTGAAACACACACAAAACATCCAGAACTGCCATGGGTGGGGATGGAACCCTACCACAGTTCTAAATCACACTACAGCAGTATGCAGTTACGGCACGTGCTACAGAGATTACTGGGCTACAACCTTCACAGAGGTGTATTTCTAACTGGGTGACATCAGCAGCTTACCAAAGGTGAGTATATGAATTGTAAGGAGTGTGAGTACCCTGGATTAGTACACCTACCTAACTACTTTATCACACCACAACAGTACGCAGTTACAGGATGGGCTATGGAGATTACTGGGCTACACCCTTCCCAGAGGTGTATTTATAGGTGGGTGACATCAGCAGCCTTGCCAAAGTTGAGTATATGAATTGTAAAGAGTGTGAGTACCCTAAAAAGCATTGCTCTTGACACAGACAGTGTCAGACAGACACACACACACGCACACACACACACACACACACACACACACACACACACACACACACACACACACACACACACACACGCACACACTTGCCATGTCTGGGATTAGAACACCTGCCTAACTACTTTATCACACTACAGCAGTACACAGTTACAGGATGTGCTATGGAGATTACTGGGCTACAACCTTCCCAGAGGTGTATTTCTAGGTGGGTGACATCAGCAGCCTTGCCAAAGTTAAGTATATGAATTGTAGGGAGTGTGAGTACCCCAAAAAGCCTTGCTCTCTACACAGTCAGACATGCACACAGACACACACTCAGTTGCCAAATCTGAGGTTAGAACTCCTACCTAAATAGTTTATCACACTACAGCAGTGCGCAGTTAGGGGACATGCCACAGAGATTACTGGGCTACAACCCTCCCAAAGGTGTATTTCACATTAGATGACCTCAGCAGGTTTGTCATAGTAGGGCTATGGGGAAGGCAGTGTGTGTGCATGAGTCATAACCTATTTTTCTAGGGGTTGACATGCTACATGCAGGCACACACAGAGTCATATTTCACAGGTACACGTATACAGCTGCTAGATGACTACTTCCTTGTACAGTCATGTTGCACAGCTGGCACATGCACCACATAGTCTGTAATGCTGACAGATACTGGTGGCTATTATCTTGCAGTAAGTGACATCTGCACTTCATGGGTTTGGGGCCCTTTGGCTGTATGCTGGGTGGGACAAGCCTGGATGGCTTCTTGTCACAGTCACCCTCTTCCACACATCTATGTACATCTACCTTTGGCTTATTATAGCGTGTTGTCCTGACATATATGTCTATATTCCTATCCACTCTGTGTGCAAGGCATGAGTGGTGCATATTGATGAGTGTCTGCACTAACAACTGCAACTGCCAGATATGTCTGGTCCACTGGTGTTTGCAGACATGGCCTTTGTGTGTTTAAGTGTGTGAGCATGCCCAGTATGACCTTTCAGTATGTTGTTGACTGATATTGCCTTCATTTCTCTAAGTGTGTGAGCATGCCCAGTATGACCATCTGTATTGAATGTGTGGATCGTGTCCAGGTAGTTTGTGCTGCAGTGCTGACCTTTGTGTTGTACACTGACAAGTAGCATGCTGTCTCTGCAGGGTATTCGTCAATTATTTGGCTTTGACTGTTACTATATGTCTGCATAGCAGAGGGGGCACACCTGACTGTTTCTACATTTCTACACAGGATTAGGGGGCACACCTGACTGTTATTACATTACTATGTAGGATGGGGGGCACACCTGACTATTACTGCATTTCTACACAGGAGTGGGGGGCACACCTGACTATTTCTATATTTCTACACAGGGTTGGTGGGGCACACCTGACTGTTATTACATTACTATGTAGGAAGGGTGGCACACCTGACTATTACTACATTTCTACACAGGAGTTGGGGGGCACACCTGACTGTTATTACATTACTATGTAGGATGTGGGGGGCACACGTGACTCTTGTACACATTTGCTATGACTGTACTGGTATGTCAGGTACTCCATTTCATTCTGTATTGCTAACTATCATGCTGCCTAGAGGCATAGCAGTGTACTGCAGATCGTGGCATTGGTTGCCCTATATATTATTGTCTGACGTCCTACCCTTCAGAACTAACATCCCACTGCCTGCCCTGCTGTGGTCTGTCTGTGTAGGCCTGGGGGAGGTTAACCATAGCCATCATTCAGTGGCCATGGCACAGGCTCAGGTTGGGTTTGTCTACACCTGTCCTACTGGCTGAGACTGTTGTTGGGTACTTGAACCATCCTGACTGGTGTGTGTGGGTCATATGGACACACATGTCGCTCAGCACATTTCCTGCAGTGGGTTTTGTCACCCTGTGTAGTACTGGCTACTATGGTGAATCCAGTATGTCTTACAGATGTCATGATGCCACTATGGGTGTCTACTGTCTGCTGCCATAACATTCAGCCACCCAATTCCTTTGCATGCTCACATGCATACCATAGCTACAGGTAACGACACATTCTACTCCATTTGGCAATTGGTAGGTTGACTGACTTACCTTGGGGGTGTGCCAGACTTGTGGATGTTGCTGGAGGGCTGCCTATGTCAGATTCACATAGTAAACTCCCTATACATGGTTGAGCACAGGTAGTGTCATGTTTGGCATCCCTTTTACTGTATTTCTGAGTCAGAGAGAGGTGTAATTCCCTGAGTCCCTACTGTGTCAGTGCATGTGCTATGCATTGCCTCTTTGCCACAGCCACGGCATACTGGGCACGCCTCCCTCTGCCTACTGGGGAAGGCTCAGGTTGTTCCTCCTCTGGGTCACTCTGTGCCTGTGCAGGCCTTGGAATTGGTGGGGGGCTGTGTGGCCCTGCCCAATGCTGTTCCTGTTGCAGCTGTCTCCACAGGATCATATTGTGTAGCATAGCACATACCATAAAAATTTGGGTACATGTAGCTGGTGAATACTGCAAGGCTCCACTGGATGTGTCCAGCCACTGGAACCGTAACCTGAGCATCCCAAACACATGCTCTATTATATGCCTGGCCTGTGCATGTGTCTCATTATGGCGTTGTTCTTCAGGGGTGTGTGTGCATTTCTGATGGATGTCATCAGCCATGGCTCAAGTGTGTACCCAGCATCCCCCACTAGGTGACTGTAGGGGATGTCCCCATTGGCAAATCTCTGGTACAGATGCATCAGATGCCATATGTGGGAATCATCATAGCTCCCAGGGTAGCCAGCACACACATTCATTATAATGCTCGGGACATCACATACAACCTGGCAGTTGATGGAGCGGATGCCCCTGCGGTTGATGTAGGGCCTACCCTGCTCACCAGGTGGTGCTTTGTTGTGTATTTGCGTGCAGTTTATAGCACCCACTACCCCAGGGTATTCTGCTATTTGGTGGAAGAGACACATATTGATGGTCAACACCTTACTGGTGTTGATGAAATATATGTGCTCACTGGCATGTGCTGACATGGCATCGAGGAACTGGTGGAATACTCTGAATGCTGATGCCTGTGAGATCACCATGATACCCCCAGTTGTGCTTTGGGAAGTACCTGTGGCTAGTATACCTAGGCCTACACATACCTTGGTATCCACTGGGATGGGTTCCCCTTGGTCAGTTTGGTGTGTCAGATGTGGTCGGCACAGCTAAACAATTTGCTGTAGGAGGTCTCTGTCCACCATACTGTGCTCCACTATCTCCAACTCATGTAGCCCCTGGTAGGTTACCCTGGGTCTGTACACTCTTCTCCATCTCCTCACTGTGGGTTGTTCAGCAGCATTCACATCCTCACCACCCTCAGCCTCTTGCACATGTTGTTCTATATTGCCTGCTGCAGCCCTTCTCATTTTGTAGGTTGGTTAAAATTTCCCCACTTAAATACACCGGTGGTGTAGAGTGTGGGAAAAACCAGAGGGGAAGATGTTTGCTTAGTTCATATTTGTGTTCTGGGCTGGGCTGGTCTGCTGCCTGTGTAATTGGCTGATTCTGATACACTTCCCCTGCCAGCTAAGCTAGTTCTCCTTGATTACCTTCCTACTGCTGTTTTCCCTTCCCATTGCCTTCCTGTTTAAGCCCATGTGCGCACCCCATAAATAGAGTGCTCAAATGTGCACAGTGCTGCTATTTCCTGGTTTAACTTATTTTTTCTTCCTGTAAAACCCGGTGCATGGCACATACACCTATTATGCTTTGTAAAGAGTGCTAGGCAGGTTTAGACACACCCTTTAGCTTAGTTGTGATAAGCTACGAGAAAACCCGAGCCACAGGGCTCCAATACACTTATAGTATGTCTGACACACACCCCCATGATGTTACCTACCTCCTAGGCTTGCACCAAGCTATTCCTACTCTTACACTGTTGGGACCTGACTCACATGCTGGGGAGAAATGGGATTCACTATCCTTCCCCTAATTTTCATAGGATTGCCTGCTAATGCATAGTTACATGTCTCACACTTAGCCTCCCCCTTTAGCAACCACTCCTCACTGGCCAGGTTGTCTTCTGCCTGCCATTGACTTGCATGGCAGAATACTGATTTTAGTTAGAATGCTAAATTTAGGTTCATTTTGTTATTTTCCCCCCGATCCCATTTGCGTGCCGCTGCCCTAAGCTTAAACAGCCGAGATCGGCTAAAAAAAAAAAGTTGATTGTTTTATTTTTCGTATTGTTTGCAATGCCAATGGCCTTATACTTGGCCATTGGCATGCTTACTACATGATATGCAGCCTTTATTTGGAGCTGTCATAGCTCCATTTTGGATTTTCCAGAAATGTACTCGGTTATTAACCGAGTACATTTCTGCTGATTGCACTAGTCTTGCACGGACGGTCGCAAGCTTCCTGGATCACAACGTCACCTCATTTGCATGGATTGCTCATGCAAATGGGGTGATTTGCATACAAGGGCTTTGCCCGTGCAGGATTAGTGCAGGAGCTCTCATGCATGCCCCTGCAGGCTGTTCCTGGATTGCACGGCAGACATATTGCCTGCTTGAGCTCTTGCACCAATCTTGCACTCTGTGCAAGCGTTTGAGAATCCGGGGGATTATTTCTGTACAGAATGACATCACATACATCTGGTCATCTGACTTCTGGTTCCCATGCAACCCCCCATTAATTACTAGAAACTGCCAGGATTTAGCACCTATATGTCAATAATACATACACAAGAGCATTGCTCAGCTCTGGTGCAGCTTCTGGAAGTCATAAAACAATTACAAACTTTTAGTCCTCCTACAAGACTAAAAAAAACATGCTTCTTACAGACATTGCATCTCTGGCTTCATTCAAAACTGTGAGATAACATCTTTATGGCCTAGACCCACTAATTTAATTTCTTACTATTTTCCAAAGTTAGCTGGAGCTGAGCTTAACCCATGACTGCACTACAGTAATTCAGTTACAATATAGTCAGGACCCACTGTTAGTACATTTTTAACAAAAGCAACTTTACAAATCCATTTTCAACACAAGCATCTGTACACATCAGTTTGATACTCATATAACATATAATTATTTACTAAATTTCAGCTTGCTGTCCTGGCATATGTTTACATCCACTGCCCTACTGCCCCTGGCATAGCTGGCAATACCTCACATTGTCACACCTGCAAAGAAGAGTTCCTGACCAATATCAGAGATCCAGATAGCTCCCAGGAGAGTGCAGTACGACAGCAAGCACGTCCCAGGAGGAGATTCCGGGTAGGCTTTATCTGAACAGTGGAATACTGTTGTATGGCAAAACTATTGAAATGAATCAGTTAATTCTGTGTCACACATCTTCTTTTTTTGGAGGGGGGGGGTTGAAGATTACAACAGTTATAAGCTTAGGTTTCAGTCATCGGCCATGTTCTTGTTCATAGGTTCATAGGGCTATCTGCCCTAGGGCATTTATAAGCCTAGCCAGAATGTGTTTGGCTTTCGCCACACATTTTAAATTTATTTTGCTATGCCCTTTTTCAAGGTTAGTATACTGTGCCTCTGTCTAACAGTGACACAGAAGTGATACCCGGGGTAAACCTACGATCTCCCATCCACTCATCAAGATTCCTCTTGAAGAGACTCAATGAGGGACTCTGCCTAACCTGGACTGGGATTTTATTCCAGACTGAAGGGAGCCTCTGGGTTATGAATCTGTCCCTCCAGCATGTCCTATTTATTTCAGTGCTGAGGTTCAAATCTCTCGAGCGAGTAGCTCGATGGGATTTGGATTTTCTGAGGTGCAGCATGTCCATTAATTCCGGGTTGGACATGCCTTTATACGTCAGGCACAGATTGCCTCTGAACAGGCGGTATGCCACTGAGTAGAGCTGGAGTTTCTTTAACCGGGCAGCATATGGAATCTGTTTGAGCCCTTTGATCCTCTTGGTGAGGAACTTTTGGGGTCTTTCCAGTTGCTGCAGGTGTCTGGTAAGGTACATCCCAAAAGGGGCATTGTACTCAATTATGGGCCTGATGAGGGATGAGTAAAGAGGCACGATGACCTCCCCTGATCTAGATGTGAATCCCTTCATGATTAGGTGGGTTATATAAAATGTTTTTCTAACCACTTTGGCCACGTGGTTGTCAAATGAGAGATTGTTATCAACTTGGGTCCCCAGGTCCCTAATTACTTCTTCTGTACTTAATGGATTACCACCTATGTGGTAATTTGTGGGCACTTTGTTTTGCCAAAGGGATGACTATACACTTTTTGGCATTTAGCTTGAGGCCATGGCTCTGGCACCAGTTGTCTGTTTCTATGAGGCCCTTTTGGAGGATGCTTGTGTCGGCTGGAGAGTCGATTATGGCACCCGGTTTGCAGTCATCTGCGAACTTGGTCAGCCACAGTCCTTCCGTGTTGGCCTGTACCTCTGAGAAATATATACCGAACAAGAGAGGTCCCAGGACTGAGCCTTGTGTTGTTGAAATAATAGTTAATGGACATATAAGGGAGCAAATGTATAACCCCCTGTGTTACTGTTAATTGAAATTGTGTTATCCTTATCTCTTGCTTAACTCTTCCAGGACTGTCTGGATTACAGCTGAGTATGTCTTCTGCAGATGGTTAGCCAAACATTTTTATGTCAGTACTTCTAACAATTTAAAGAAATGTTGTAGTGTGTGAATTTGATCTCAGGCCTAATGTGTGTATTGCTGTACTGTCTGTAATAGTGGCAGCACTGTTAGTTTGTTAGCATATATTGCTGTATAGTAGTGCAGGTATTAATTTATTCCTGTGTTTCTTGCTTTTTATCACAGGTGATCATGACAGTGGTATTCTGGGCCCTGTGACATCTGATGTTAGTGTATCAGCAGACTGTTGATAATTGTGGCCAAACTGAGGCACAGTTGGTGGCTGTACAGGTTGAATCTGACTCAGAGGTTGACGTACAGCTATCCCCTGCATTTCCATCGGACACAGCCAGTAGGCCTACATCTACTCAGTCCACTGAAGCCACAGATATTGGACAGGTGGAGGGTGAAGGCATTGATTAGGGAAGTGTGGTTACTGCAGCTTCAATGCCTGCTGAGTCTGTCAGTAGCCAAAGTATGGGCAATGTGCCACACAGGAGGATTGCCTGCTGTCCTTCTTCTACCTGGTGCATGTGCCTCTTCCCGTGCCACTCAACTTATGTTTAGGGCTGTCATGGTGACACAGGTATGTTTCCATAGGTTCTCCATACAAATGCTCAGGATTGGGAATGTGGCACAGGCTGACATGTGTGACTGCTTTCAATGTGTTGCCAGTTCACTTGAACAGATGAATGACATATTGGACAGAGGGGTGTCTGTGATTGAATATCTATTGGGAGGGGAATGGCATCCTCATGGTCATAGATCAGCAACATCATTTGCTGTCAGACAACATGGCCATGCCTGATCACACTGCCATAGTGGCAGCACTTCCACTGCTCCATCAGTGACTGTAGTGTCCAACCCAGATGTGGCAGACCATGGGAACATGGTCCTGGGTGTCCCTATGAAAGGAGCTCATCCAGCAGATTTCAGTCACATTCAGGTTGCAGCACTGCATCTGACTGTTGGTGTGGACGTGCCAGTACAACTCCTGTCAGAGACAGCTCTCTTGTCAAAACACACAATGGTCCCAAATATCCAAAGAAACACATGACACCACACCAGAAAAAAATGTAAAGTTCTTTGCTGATATCTCCAGAACCTCTGATTACGCCTTCAAGGAATACATTTTTACAACAAGCAGCATCCATTTATATAATTGAAATCCCCGATGTGACAATCAAACAATGAAGAAATAATCCCGTTCTTAAAGAGCCCATGCATATCTTCTTCTTAAAGAGCCCATACATATATTCACAGACAACTGACATTTTTAAATACATATGTTATTCATTGCATACCTCTTAAATATTTTTGTTAATGATATTAATATTATTCCACATTATTAAAACCCTTAAATGTTAATTCCCAAAATTTATACATGTATTGATGCATATGTTTGAAACTTAAATATACATTCTAATACCAGCATAAATAAGTGTAATGGAAAAAACATACAGAAAATGTAACCTTCAATACTGTGCCAAACCCTGTCCTATTGGTCATACCCCTACCGAGTCACAATGCTGGAAGAAAAATTAGACACACATCATTACACTGAATATGATTACATATAGTAAATCCCCTTAATGGAAATATGTGTCTTTCTATAATTGACTATGAATGTTCAAATCCAATTCCTTCTTTAACCCCCTGGAATATAAAGTTCTATAATTAATAATACATTCTGTTTCTAACAAAGTCATATTTCTTACTGTTGGTCCTCCCCTCTGTGATTTAGGTCTAGCTAGCACACCAAAAAAGAAAGTATCATCAGAACCCCCATGTACCTTAATGAAATGTTTCGCAATGGGAATGTCCATTTTTACCCTTCTGATGTCCCCCAAAAGCTCCATGATTCTCTTTTTGACAGCTCTTTTAGTCTGCCCTACATACCACATGGTTGGGGTGCATCCGCGGCCAATAATATAAACTGCTCCTATAGTATGACAGTTGTAAAACTCCCTTGCAGTGTATGTCTTTCTATTAATATTCATGCCATGTAGATTTTTAATTTTCTTACACACTATGCAATTTCCACACGGGTAACTTCCTTTTTGCCCTGTTTATTGTCCAGTGTACCTATGGACAAAAGTTCTTTTAAGTTCTTAGCTCTACTGTAAGAAAATATAATTTTCTCAGGAAAGATGTTACCATATTTATCATCACTGAGAACTATGGGCCAATATCTCAGAACTAACGTCCTTAGTATATCAGAGAAAGGAGAAAACGTATTCACATAAAATAAAGCTTCATGATCCTTATCTTTCTCCATAACCTGCTTGATATGCCATTTTGTCCCAGGGATGATATTTTCTTTTTGATGTGCTAACTCCAACCTCCTTTTGACTTTATTCTCTGCTGAACTCAACACACTACTCGAGTACCCCCTACTACTCAGCCTGTTCCTTACTTTGTCAAATTCGTTTTTCAGTTCCTCTTTGTTGGAAGTGTTGTTGGCTATGCGAAGATATTCCCCATAGGGCAAAGCAGCTATTAAATGTGGGGCATGCATAGTATCTGCTGCCAAAAAAAATGTTGGCAGCAGTTTTCTTAATGAATGGTCTAAATGCCACTTTAAAATACTCGTTGATGTAAAACTCCAAATCCAAATACTGTATCACCGATCTATTAGTATAATAAGTGAACGCGAGGCCAAAATTGTTTTTGTCAGTAGGGATATGAAGTCACCAAATTCATCCATTTCCCCTTTACAGATGAATATCAGGTCATCTGTGTATCTTTTAAATGTCACCACTCTATTTAAAAAAAACCCTGTATTATATATACAAGTTTTCTCAAAATAATCCATGCATAAAATTGCATAGACTGGGGCATATGAGGCCCCCATCGCGGTTCCCTCTAGCTGTAAAAAACAATTGTTACTAAACACAAAACAATTATGTGCCAAGGAAAATGCTAACAACCTAATCAGGAAATCTATCCGTGGGCTTTCCCCTAACATAATCCTCACTGCCTTAAGCCCCCATCCATGTTGGACATTAGTATAGAGGGATTTGATATCCACGGTGGCCCAATAGTGCTCATGCAGCCATTCCATATCCCCCAACTAATCTGCTAGATCTTTTCCTTTCCTAATGTAAGAAGTGACATTACACAAATGTTTTAAGTGAAAGTCCAAGAATATGCCTACAGTCTGCAAGTAAGCTCCTTTTCCTGATAGGATTTGTCTCCCGGACGGGTTTTCTAAGTCTTTGTCCACCTTAGGAATTACCTTAAAAATCACATTTCTGGGATTACCTATATGTAATCTCCTTACATCACCAGAATTAAAAAAAAACAACCTTTTCCCTCTTTCTAATATCGCCAATAGATCATTGTTGAATGTAGTCATAGGGTTAGAGGACAATTTCTTATATGCAGTGTTGTCTTCCAATAATGTTTAAGCCATCTTATTGTACTGTGTCTTACTCATGACCACCCAATTGCCACCTTTATCTGCTTGTGTAAAGACATAGTTTCCATAATGACTTCTTAGTTTTTGTAGAGCACCCCATTCATTTTTAGTTAAATTGTACACTCTAAAACCCTTCTTAAATACATCATATTCCTTCTCTACCTGTTTGTGCACGGACATTTTAGGTGGCATAAAAGGGCTCTTATAAGGCAACTGTGATACTGTCAACTTACCATAACCTGTGACAAAGCTTTCCCCTTCAACAATGACCTAATTGTTGATGGATTCAAAATCAGTAAAAGTTACTTCATTAAACACAACATCCTCACATTCAAATATTGACATATTCAATAACAGATCATCCTCATTCTCACTGTCCAACTCACTTGCAAGCATGCCCCCTCCCCCGATATACATCCCCTGCATTCCCATTGCCATTAAATTCAGTGGCCATTTGTGTAAAACATTGCCTACTATGAAAAAACACTTTTAAACACAATTTTCAACAGAACTTATTGATTTCCAACCTCAAATCTGTCAGGCTGGGACAAAAAGTAGGGATAAATTTAATACCCTTGCTCATCACAGAGTAATCATTAAAGTCCAAATTGAAGTCTGACAGGTTAATCACCTGCAAAGTGTTCAACTCAGTTCTAGAATCCATAACATGAGTAATGACCATGTCCTTCCCTCCAGCATTGTGACCCACTGGAGTAACTTCAATTTCGCCTTCTCCTGCTCCTACTATTGCGACTGAATTGGTTCCCCTCATTCTGTTTGGCGCCCGCCCCATTGGTAACCATTTGCCATCTACGATTTTGTCTCTTGCCATTCTCCTGATTTTCCTTCCTGGAACCGGAATCCATCGATTCTTCACTAAAAATCATAGAATGACACACTGTTTTTACTACTACTTGAGGCCATTTCCCCTGATGATATTGAAGAGTCCTGAAAATCTTGGTTCCTGCTACCCTGGCATTTGGCCTTGTATCTCCCTCTCGAGTCTTTTCTTTGCCAAATGAAAATGGTGTTGTTTTTATAATCCGCTATGTCTCTTTGTAATTTCCCCTTTCTTTCGAGCCATCACCGATAGTTCTGCATTATCTACCTTTTCTTTCATCTCTTGTACCTTGGTGTCAAAAGTACCCCTTGAAACCTTATCAGCTAACTCCGCCTGTGTTCAGAGACATCTGCCCTAAGTTTTTCTTGCTAACACATATTCCGTTTCACCAAAACTCTCAACCAGGCTTTGGTGCATGCCAGTGAGGCGGCATTCCACTCACTCATCAAATCACCCTCATCTTCTGCAAATTCATAGGCCGGCAATTTACTAATTCTTAACTCCTAGGGGTAATGTCCAAAGACAAGTATTTTTCGAGCTATTTTATGTCATAATAGAGTGTTACTTTCTTTAGAAGCAGTCTTTCTAGTTTAACAAAATCATACCCATTCAGGCCTTCTTCTTCTGCCGTCATTAATGGATCCTCTTCTGCTGCCCTGGAATAACGCTCTATCCAGATGTCTGCACAAGTAAAACAGGATCCGTTTGCTGCTGTTATTTCCACCAGTGTGCCATAAGATAGCCAAAACACACCAATGGTCCCAAATATCCAAAGAAACACACGACACACCAGAAAAAATGTAAAGTTCTTTACTGATGTCTCCGGTACCTCAGATTACACCTTCAAGGAATACATTTTTACAATAAGCAGCATCCATTTATATAATTGAAATCCCCAGTGTGACAATCAAACAATAAAGTAATTATCCCATTCTTAAGGAGCCCATACATATCTTCTTCTTAAAGAGCCCATACATATATTCACAGGCAACTGACATTTACCTCTTAAATATTGTTGTTAATGATATTAATATTATTCCACACACACACACACACACACACACACACACACACACACACACACACACACACACACACACACACACACACACAATCACACACACACCGAATGCTGGAAGGAAAATTAGACACACATCATTACACTGAATATGATTACATATAGTAAATCCCCTTAATGGAAATATGTGTCTTTCTATAATTGACTATGAATGTTCAAATCCAATTCCTTGTTTAACCCCCTGGAATATAAAGTTCTATAATTAATAATGCATTCTGTTTCTAACAAAGTCAAATTTCCTACTGTAGGTCCTACCCTCTGTGATTGGGATGCACCCCAACCATGTGGTATGTAGGGCAGACTAAAAGAGCTGTCAAAAAGAGAATCATGGAGCATTTGGGGGACATCAGAAGGGCAAAAATGGACAGTCCCATTGTGGAACATTTCATTGAGGTACATGGGGGTTCTGATGATACTTTCTTTTTTGGTGTGCTAGCTAGACCTAAATCACAGAGGGGAGGACCAACAGTAGGAAATTTGACTTTGTTAGAAACAGAATGCATTACTAATTATAGAACTTTATATCTCAGGAGGTTAAACAAGGAATTGGATTTGAACATTCATTGTCAATTATAGAATGACACATATTTCCATTAAGGGGATTTACTATATGCACTCATATTCAGTGTAATGATGTGTGTCTAATTTTCCTTCCAGCATTGTGACTTGGTAGGGGTATGACCAATAAGACAGGGTTTGGCGTAGTATTGCAGGTTACATTTTCTGTATGTTTTTTCCATTACACTTTTTTATGCTGGTATTAGAATATATATTTAAGTTTCAAACATATGCATCATTACATGTATAAATTTTGGGAATTAACATTTAAGGGTTTTAATAATGTGGAATAATATTAATATCATTAACAACAATATTTAAGAGGTATGCAATGAATAACATATGTATTTAAAAATGTCAATTGCCTGTGAATATATGTATAGTCTCTTTAAGCAGAAGATGTGTATGGGCTCTTTAAGAATGGGATAATTTCTTCAGTGTATGGTTGTCACATTGGGGATTTGAATTATATAAATGGATGCTGCTTGGTGTAAAAATGTATTCCTTAAAGGTGTAAGCCGAGGTACCTGAGACATCAGTAAAAAACTTTACATTTTTTTCTGGTGTGGAGTCGTGTGTTTCTTTAGAGACAGATCTCATGGTCAGGACAAGAATGATGAGCTGCCAGCTTTACTATGCATGGCTCACACCTGTCTGAAATACCAAAACATAAAACCAGCACAGAGCTTGGCTGTATTCATGCAGACACTCACACACAAGTTTCACATGGAAGGCTCCTACAAACACAACAGTTACTCATTTTGACTCAATGGCCATTTGTTGTTTTATCCAAATGTCTGCTTTCTTCTCTTTCTTACTCACACACACACTCTGGTCTTTTGAGTCAGCCTAAGCCTCCTACCCCCCACCCCAGACAACACCCTGTGCAAGTGATGATAACTGTGCCATATCCCTGTTTTCCATCTTTTGGATTCAGGGATACAATAGCTTTGTGTATGATGCTCAGGGTGCATAGGTAACTTAGTGCTTCATGTATTTGCATTTGTGGTGTTGAACTGGTATTAGGTAACTTAGTGCTTCATGCATCTGTATTTGTGGTGTTGAACTGGTAAACACCCGGTAATTGTACTACTGATGTATATTGGCTTTGGAAAGTTAGACAGCTGATAGTATCTATATTTCACAAGTTTATAGTGAATGCTCTTGTGAGGGTTGTGAAATTAGAAACTGCAATGTGTATCATTACTTTCTAATTTCTCTCTTTAATGATTTTACAGTAGAAATATATGGTGAACATCATAGGTCACATCATCAGATTCAGATCTTAGGATTGCATGACAGCACTGTAGTCAAACCTCATGAGAACAGTAATACAACCTAATGCTCTCTTTTGTATGTATCTCACCAGACACATCCAGCAGATGGAGAGACAAAAAGGCTTTCTCAACAAGATAACACAGGGCCTACAATCCATGCTATGATGTATGTAGACAGAGTAAAAGCCATGCCACTATAATCTGTCTGGTATAAGATAAGGTGACATCTGCCTGGCCTCCAGGCCAGTGTCTGACCATGCCTTGGTGGGATGACTGCATATTCAAAACGCTGATATAGCTGATGACATCAGAAGTGCTTATTGCAAATATGGCAATAACAGTGTCCCACATGCTGCTGTAAAAGGCACACACACACACACACACACACACACACACACACACACACACACACACACTCGACTGTACTGAGAATAGGGTTTCCTATTATATTGCCAAAAGTTTAGCTTGTTGAAATGCAAAACACTGACAGCTAAATTCTGAATTAGCAAAACTGCAAATGACCATCTAAGCAAATTTTTTCTCAGGGCCATTACAGAGAATTTGCCATTTTTCCTAATGTAGAGTGATCTCAGAGTTAGTATATTTAGTTAGGGTGTGTGTGTGGGGCACATCCCCCCACATGGGGGCGTAGAGACACAGCCCCCCACATGGGGGGTGTGGGGGTGAAGCCCCCCACTTAATTAGGGTTTAAAGTTTTTTTGTGGTGGCCATCAGCCAAGCAAATTTTTTCCATAGGAAAAAATTTAGTTAGGTGTCCATTCACAGTTTTGCCATTTTGGAGTTTAGCTGTTGATGTTTCACATTTTGACAAGCTAAAATTTCAGCAGTATAATAGAGAAGCTGAAAATAGAACCCCTACTTTTTAGTACACAGACTACAGAACACACTACTTCATACAAGTACCACAGCACAACTCTGACTTTTGTAAGACTTCAGCTGAACTTATAGTACATGACATCAGCATGCCACGTGTGAGACAACATGTTGGCAGGCCTGCATAGATAGCTTCATATATTCATACAAGGCTACTACCATAAAAGCCCTAGGTTCATAGGTTCATATGTAGTTACTAGGCTAATGGCCCTAGGGCCTTTTCATAACTAGCCAAGTTGTACCATTGTTCCCTTATAGAGCAAGATATGTAGTCCATATTTGTGAACCTATGATCAGCACTGGTTGCCACTGTCTAAGAGTGCCATAGGTGAAATCTCAGAGTAAATTTACAATTTCCCATCCAATTGTCCAAGTTACACTTAAATAGGGTCATTGAGGAGCTCAGTTTCACATGAATTGGGAGATTGTTCCATAGGAATGGCAATCGCTGGGAGACATATCTGTCTCTCCAGCATGTCCTGTTGATATTGCAGGCTAGATTAACTCATTCACTCCAATGGACCTCAGGAAGTTTATACTGTAACTTCCAAAGGGGAGAGCCTAAGCCTTTTGATAGGATCAAATTATGTCCTCACATTTCAAACAAATGTTCATATCTCTGGAGTCATAAGGTTTATGAAAGAAGTATAAATGGCAAACCCTTCAAGACAAACTATTTTTATAATGGTAGTACTCTTTAGGTTCTCGGTCTTAAAATGAATTTTATAAGTAAGCACAGTACTATTGCATTTGTAATATTTTGTAAACAACTTACAATATCCCAGCAAGCACTCAGGTTACACACATACTGTCAGCAGCTTTTTATTTGTCTAGTTGAGAGCTTTTATATGAGGCTATGGATTTCTGTCTGTGTACTTAGTTGTTGAGATATTTAGAAAAAAATTGAAAATTATATCTATACAGATTAATATCATAAAAATTACAGTTAATATCTCTTTGCCTGCACTAGACAGGGGTCAAATATTAGTTCAGTTGAGTCTGCCATTGTGTAAGTTTTAAGATGAAATATTTTAAAATATTGTACATAGCATAGTTTTGGAATTATTGATGCAAATGTGAACAAACAATATTTGATGCCTATAGGAGTCCGTAGGAGTTAACTGCAGATGCACCTGGAGGTGTCACTCAGAGGTAATGAGCTAATGACCCTAGAGTGAGTGAGTCTTGTCCCATTTTATTTGTGGAGGTGCAGCATTTCCATTAAGGTGGGCACTGGCTGCCTCACAGCAGTTTATATGATACTGACTACAGTGACAGGGCCTTCAGTCTGTCTATGTAGGTCATGTGATGAAGTCACTGGATTTTCTTGGTGAGAAACTTCTTAGGTCTCTCCAGCTGCTGCAGTTATCTGATAAGGTACATGCAAAAGGGAACATTGTACTCTAAAATTACTCTGACGAGGGATGAGTAGATTGGAGTTATAACATCCTTAGGGGTTGATATCACTTAATTGAAAACCCAAATGATTACATGGGAAAATTTTGATTAAAAGTCCATTCAATAGTTTGACGTTTCAGTGTAAAGGGTTTGATGAATAGTGGTTTGATCATTTGGGTTTTCAATTAAGTGATATAGACCCCATCCTTAGTCTTGGATGCTATGCCCTTACTTAAGAGGTGTGCAATGTAAAAAGCCTTCCCTACCACTGTGAAAACATGATGATCAAAGCTGAAGTTGCTATCAACCTGCATTCCCAAATCTCTCAACATTGGGTTGGATCTTAAGGGAGTATTGTTAATAGTGTAATTTGCAGGGACTTCTCCTTTGCCAAAAGGGATAATAATACATTTTGGGGGGGGGTTAAGTTTAAGTCTGTGGCTTTGGCAGCAATCATTTATGTATGTAAGCCCATTTTGTAATATGTTGACATTGTTTGTGAATTCAGTGATTACACCCAGTTTGCAGTTGCCAGCAAACTTGGTGGCCACAGGCCATCTGCTTTCACCTGAATTTCTGAGAAATAGATTCCAATCAGTAAGAGGCCCAGCGGAGACCCTTGTGGAACACCACAGGTAACAGGTCTGCTGGTAGAGGTGGAATCCCCAGCTATAACTGTATGCATTCTGTTGGTGAGCCAGTTGGCTAACCATCCAATGATGTATGGGTTAATCCAGCTGGGTGAATTTTTCAATGATGCCTTACTGGGGGATTGTGTCAAAGCCATTGGCCAAGTTGAGATTGGTAGTATGTACTGATTTACCTGTATTCAGGGCTTTGGTGACACTCCTAAGAATTCCGCTATGTTTAACAGGCATGATCTTCCCTTAACGAAGCCAAACTGGGTTGGGCCAAGAGTTTGAAGGTCACCTATGGTTGACGGACCCACTCAGTACAAGTGGATTACGACTGCTGTTTTCCACTCTGCTGGGACAAAGCCAGTACTTAGACTGTGGTTGAACAGAGTACCTAGTGGTTCCACTAACTCTTGCTTTAGACCTGGGATGCAATCTGGTCCCATAGAAGCTGTTTTTTTGGCCTTGGCAAGTGTGGTTATGACCTGTTCTTCGGAGACAATAGAGAGAGAACTGGTGACAGGTATGCTTTAGGGTATGACTGGTGGAGACAGGGGTGTGAAATTTTGTCAGACCTTTCTACTAACAGGTTGGCAATGTCGTAAGTTTCAGTATGAGTGGTACCATCCACTATGATTTCAGTGCAAAGCTGGGCCTTCTGTTCTACATCACAAACATAACTAAATAATGCCTTGTGATTTTCTTTAGCTATGGATGCTAATTTACTTTTGTAATTAGCTTTAGAGGATTTTATAAGATGTCTAATTTGATTATTCAAGCTATGGAGGGTGTTCTTCTGCTGAGACTGTTCCCTCTTATTTCTGGACATCAGTTTCTTTCTCTTGTTGTATAATCTATTTATGCTAGATGTCCACCAGGGTGGCTTGTTTTTCATGAGCAAGTTTTGCTCCGTTCTGATACAGCTAAGTCTATACACTTGTAAAGGTGTTTATAAAGGGCATTTGTGTACACCACCGTATAGGAGTCTTTACTGTCAGTGGTGGTAGGAGGTTTAAAACTATTTACGTCATCACTTAAGAGGCTATAGTTTGCTTTGAAGAAAATGTTCAACCTTTTGGATCCTGTTCTTTTGGTAATCTTCCAATGAGTGCCTCTGCTTATGTGACTTTATGTGGTGTGCACTTGGTTTGTTGAAGAGGTGAAGTGTGTGTGTTGACAACCTGTCTGATATCTGGTTTGTTGTTACCAGAGAGAGACCATTTACTCTAGGTTCATTGCATAGTTGGATCTCTCACATTTTGAATTTGTAAGTTTTAGGAGTACATGGTTATCACTATACAAGAGGCAGTAGAAGCCTAGCTGTGTAAAAACACAAGTACCTTTATTAAGCATATTTAGATGGTCATTGTTAGCAAAGAAATTTTGTGAGCAGCAACAACTGGGCCTGTCTATAGAGACATAGGTGCCACCCCAGAGGTGACTCTACAATCAGCCATTGTGCTTGAACAGGGTCAATGAGGAGCACTGCTTCACATGCAGTGGGAACCTATAACAGAGGAGTGTGAGTTGCTGGGGGATATATCTGTCCCCTCAGCATGTTCTGTTTGTGTCACAGGCTAGATTGAGAACCCTAAACCAAGTTATTCTTGTCTGATGTGATTTGCAGATGTCCAGCATTTTTAGTAAGACAGGGTCTGAGACTTCTCTGCAGGTCAGGCATAGGTCACTTCTCAGCAGCTTGCAGGATACTGAGTACAGTGACAGGTCTTATAGTCTTTCCATGTGTATGATGTTTGGAGGATCTGCATTCTCTCAGTTACAAACCTCTATTTTTTTCTCCAATTGCTGCAGTTGTCTGGTGAGTTACAGAGAGAATGGAGCCTTGTACTCAATTAGTGGTCTGATAAGGGTGAAGTACAACAGAGCTATGACCTCCCTTGTCTTGGATGTGATGTCCATATGTATGATGTGCACAATGCAGAATATGCATCTCGCCACTATGGATGCATAGTGATAAAAGTGCATATTGCTATGAAAATGTGTTCCCAGGTCTCACAACACTGTGTTTGTGGGGTGCTATGTATATCAAAATAAGCCATGTTACTTCATTGAAAAAGGGGACAATGAAGCATTGTTTGCTGTAAAATTCAGTCTGTGACTTTGGCATCAATCATTTGTCCCTGTCAGCTCCTTACCATCATCGGCGGAATCTATATGAGTGCATCTGAATAACAGTTATCAGCAAACTTGGTAAACCAGAGGCCATCTACTGCTAATTGCACGTCAGGGAAGTAATTTCCACACAGTTGAGGACCCAGCACAAATGCTTGGGGTATACTATTGCTAAGTGGCTGGGTGGGGGGGGGAGTCCTCAACTTTGAGAGTGTGTATTCTGTTGGTGAGCCAGTTGGCTATCCAGCTAGTACTGTGTGGCTCAATTCCCAGATGGGACATTTTCACTATGACACATGAATAGCGGATATTGTCAAAGGCCTTGGATAATTCAATATAGGTGACATGTCCTATTATCTGTCATCCGGGTCTTTGTGGTCAGTATCAAAGAAATCCATGAGGTTCAGTAGATAAGATCTACCCTTGACAAACACAACTTGGGTTGACCAAAGTGTGTTGAAGGTCACCTATGTCCCTGTGGATAAAGTCCATGCTGATCCCTTCCCTAACCTTGCAGATAAGCCTTGTTAGGCTTATGGGTCAATAGTTGTAGTTCGGCATGTTAAGAGATTGATGTGCATTGCATATCACACAACATTTGATATTACCTTCTGTAGTGTAGATGATACATGTGTGAAAAAAGTACTGTGACACCACGGTTACAGTGCTTGGGGGGGGGCAACACATGACTGTATTGTAAATATGTGACATATTGTGAGATAGTGCCTTCATTTTTTAATGTTAACATGTAATATACACAAAAAATGGACAATAAACAGCAGTAATAATTATTGATATGTAGTTTTCCATAGAGCAGCAAGCCTCGAGTTTGCACAATGGTTAGCAAAGTGTATACGCATACGAGATACACATGTTTTTACATATCTAAGCAGTGTGCAAATGAGAGATGCATTGCTAACATCTGATAGTTAGTATTGAGTCTATGAAACACACCTGCTACTTAACTGACTCTGTGGCAGTATGTGTTAATGCATTGATGCATTCCTTTTTGAGGCCAGGTGGTATAGGGTTCAAATCCTTTTCTCTCTCTCTTTTTATTTGGCCAGTATTTGCCCAATGTACTGCTTAGTGCAAATATGGTAAACAGAGAAAAATGAATGGCAGTGTGCAAACTGGACAACTGGACCCCCCCCCCCCCCCGAAGCAGACAGGACCCTGGCAGCAATGAACTGCAACATTGGCAAGTGTTTTCACATCTCTCTTGTGGCAACAGGTGTAAATGTAAAACTACTATACACATGGTCCTGGGTTCAAATACAGCATATTCTATACAGTTTTACATTTGTCCCAATCCTCATTATGTATTATCACATTATTATAAAATGTATGACAGTTGGTATACTGTGCACTATATTCCTGTACGTATATTTCTGCTATCTGGACCGGCATGGCCTCCATATTTGCCTAACACACATACAAAACTGCTGCACATCCATTAACCCACATAATTTCAACTGCAATCATGTAATTTCTCACTGCTTGCCACTTCTTGGCACCGCCTACCATCAGGCAAAAGCAGGGCTCGGGAGTACGCACTGCCAAGCACAGTGTTTGCACGATGGTAAGTGGTGCACAACATTTTCAAACAGTGTGTGCACTCCTAGTAAACGAGATAACTGGAACTGGTGGGAAACCATCAGTCTCCATTGATCTTAATCCATGGTAGACATGGCAGGTGTTTGTGGAGAGGGTGTGAGATTTAGGGCACAGAGATGGGATGTCCACAAGTCCAAGATTTTTATTGGACTTCTAGTGAAACACCACAGTGCCATGCTTCTGCAGAGGGCTTATTTTAGCTCCCAGTATAAGCTGGAAGCTTGGGATAGATTGGCCTAGGCTGTATCCAGTGCCACTGGTATCCTGCGCACTGGTGACCAATGTAGGCACCACTTTAGTGTATGTCACAGGAAGAGAGAGATAGCCTTGATTCTTGGATTGAGGAATGTAGGACTGCGGACATCCCTCAGGTGTGTAAGTGCCAAATACAAAGAGTACTTGTAAGGCTTGAAAGCTGAATATGGCAAGGCTGGTATTTATAGTGGTATTCTGTTCTGTTTTGTTTTTTCCACAGCTGCCATGGAAAGGGAGGTCAATGTTAGGACCCATGGTGCTAGATTGGTTAGAATGAGGGAAGCATGTGGTATGTATGCAGAAGAAGAGTAGTGTTATTGTAGCTTTAAAAGGAAGATAGCATTTTTGGTATTTTATAGAGTTGCATAAAAGTGAGCATGCATATCTCAACTGTAAAAGCAAGTATGTGTGCATTAGTCTGTAGCACAAACCAAGAGTACGATATTAGACTTTAGTCACAGGTTGTGGGTTCAAATACCACACTTCCCAAATATACAATACTGTTACTTCTGCAATTATGTATAACTCAAAGGTTTAAAGTAAAAGGTCTATACTGGTGGCACACATGCCCTGCTGTAAACTGTAATCGGTATAACTGGAACATTCATATGTGCAATATATGCACATGTAAAGAAGCACTTGCTGCAATCTGTAGTACGCTGTGCATCTGTTAGGAGCTGGTAGTCTTAAAAATAAAAGTGATTATTACTCTAGTGACTCTTTAGTGTTGAATTTGTCTAATTATGATATCCCTGACATAATATTTTCTGTATTAAATTTGGGACTAAAATTTATTCCTACAGTGTTACCTAGATGGCATATTTTTAAAAGTGAAGTGTTCCAAATGAGCAGAAAACTGCATTTAATTGATTTTTTTAATAAACAGAAAATGGAGGGCAAGCTGTATCTGATGAAAGCTTGAATTAATTTTTGTATCACTGCTGTTCGTATCCAGAAGATTTCAGTGAAGGTGTTGTTGATGCTTATAGTAATTCATATTACTAGTAGGTATATTCCCCCATTTGTTAACACTAACATACAAAGCTATATTTCAACTTTGAACTTTGAAGGTGAAAAATTGTATCAGGAGTGCAATCGAAACAGATGTAACATTTAAGTATAATTAAACTAAACAGCAATGGTTGCTTTCTAGAGTTTTGTTCAGAAAGGAGACTGGTGGTGAAATAGTCTGATAAAGGGAATCAAATTGTAATATTAAATTATGTTCAATATTTAGAAATGTGCTATGCCCATTTAAATGATGAAAAGGTATATGAAAAGTGTGATATAACTATTATGCAGCTATTAGTGAATTTCAATGTTTGGGCGGCCATGGTGTTGCAGCAGTTAGCGTTGTCACCTCACAGCAAGAGGTTCACCAGTTTTATCCTCAGGTGGGATGCCTTCTGTGTGGAGTCTGCATGTACTCCCTGTGGTCGTCTGGGTTTCCTCCGGGTGCTCCGATTTCCTCCCAAAGACATGCTGTAGGTGGATTGGGCACTCTAAATTAGCCGTAGTTGTGTGTGTGTGCCTTCTGTGGAAGATTGGGCACTGGACTGGCAACTTGGCACTGTAAAAACGCCACTGCCAATCATGAGCGGAAAGGTGATCCGCTGTGGTGACCCCTCACCGGGAAAAGCCAGAAGAAGAAGTGAATATCAATGTTTGTTGAAAAAAGATTTTCTGTTGGGATACTTCACTAGTAATGATTTGGAAAAGTTTAGTGTGGAGAATAGTAGTATAGCAATATTCTATTGTCTACCTAAAACACATAAAGGCATTCATAATTTAAGTGGAAGACCAATTGTTTCAGCCGAGAAGTATTTCTTAAAGAATGTTTGTATTTTGTTACATGAATATTTAAAAATTCATGTTATGAATATGCCATCTTATATTAAGGACAGCCAAGATTTTTTGAGCAAAATTAAGGGATTAACTTGGAAAAATAAAATGGTCTGGCTCTGCTTAGATGTAAAATGTCTTTATACAAATAGGAAACATAGTGAAGGCATAAAGGCTTTGTTTTATTTTTTAGGTGATTAACCGTTGTCTCACTTCTTAGTAGAACTAGATATTTTTGCTTAAGAAATAACTTTTTTGTATTTAATGGGGATGTCTTCCATCAATTGCAGGATAATTTGATGGTGGCAGCATTTGCCTCCATGTATGCCAATCCAGTTATGACCAAATTTGAAATCTATACATCTATACACATGATTTTTATAAATCACAGGTGATCAGATATTTCAGATTTATAGATGATCTGATTTTTCTGTGTGATGGAAATGAATTAGATGCCTAGTTTTTTATACAAGACTTACAGGAAAATAACATGGGCTTTCAGTTTGATGGCATCCTGATAGGACCAAAAGTGAACTTTTTGGATATTGATTTGAGAGTTTTTTTGTACTACTATTCATAGAAAATTTGATCAGAGGAATTTATTTTTTATATGGCAATAGTTGTCATCTTGGTCATCTTATTTCAGTATTGCCATATAATGCATTTTTAAGAATAAACAAGTTATGTAATTTGGATGGTGATTTTGAGAAGGAAATATTAGAAACAGAAAAAAATGTTTATTAGTAGGACTTATGATGCCAATGTGATATCACAGGCAAAATCTAAAGTTATGGAAATTAGGTATAAGAGTATTGAGAGCAGAAGTAATATAAGAACAGATGCCTAGGTTTATAGTAATATAAAAGAAAGGAAATCAGTCATAAATATGAATAGTATTAAGAAGAAAAAGGAAGTTTATTTTGTAACCATCTTTAATATTTTGACCGAATTAGTAGTTCAACGGGTACGACAATTTTAGCCTATGTTATTGAGGGATAAAGATTTAACACAACTGTTACAAAATTACATTAATATTTCTTATAGGAGAGCTAGAAAGCTTTCTGATATGGTTGTGCATAATCGCTTTATACCACCAGATGTTAGTAGGAATATATATATATTGCTAGTAATATAGGAATTTTACCTTGCAACAAATGTTCGATCTGCAAACAAACAGTCAAAGTTTTTCCATAAATAAATAAAACTATTTTTTTTGTAAATGGCAATTACACATGTAACACAGAAAGGATAATTTATGCCCTGAAATGTACTTGTAATTTATTTTATATTGTGGAGACTTGTAGTAGTTTTAAAGTTCGGTTTCAAGAACATATTAGAGATGTAAGAAATAAAAAATTAGATAGCCCTTTGGGTAGTCACTGCACTTTTTCATCATGCAAACTCTGATGAATTAAAAGGTTGTATTCTTGAAAAGGTTGAGTCGCCTCATAGTTAGACGTTGCCCATTCGATCCTCAGTTAGAGCGTCTTCTGTGTGGCGACATGGGTGAATGCGTTTTCCTTCGTTGAAGGTTGTGTGTTAGGCCTGGCAAGCCAGCACGTAAAACTCTACTGCCAATCATTAGTGGACCGGAATTCTGCTGTGGTGACCCCTAACCAGGAAAAAGCTGAAAGACACAAACAAACAAACAAATTCTTGAAAAGGCTGAGGTATGTTTGGGGGAGTGTACAGATTTAAAGGAGAAACTTTTAAAAAAAGAAACACTTTTTATTTTAAAATATAATACTTTGGAGACCTTTGGGCTCAATAAAAAATGTAATTGGAAATATGTCATGTGATCCAAATAACTGGGTAATTGTTTAATTGTTTGATGAAGGAGTTTAAATGTATTTAACAACTAGTGACATTTTAGTTTTTTGCTCTTTGAAGGCTTTTTGAGACGAAACGCTAAGGATTTTAATAAATCTGCACCGTTTCATATTGGGTCTTTGGCCTTTTTGTTGTTCTTTTTTAGTGTTTTTTGGTTTTGGTGTGGTAATTATTAAAAGTAAAAGTTGTCTGTTAGGGGGTAGTAGTCTTTACAGTAAAGGTTAAGATAGAGTCAAATAATTGTATTATGCATTGTATGTCACATATGGAGGTACTAATCTGATCTCTCTTTTTTTTTTCTCTCACCCCAACCCTTATCTCGCTGTTTTTATTTAATTTATTTCATTTTTTAATTTTTTATTTTATTTTATGAGTTTTCAAAATGTGTCCATGTCATTCATATGTACCACATCACAAAATCCTCCACAGCAAAGTGGGGATGGCCTACCCCACAAGATCCACCTGCCCCCACTCCACCAGCTTTGGCACCATTGCCCAGCACATCTAGGAGCTAAACTGTCAGCACCACCTCTGCTGCCCCTACACTACCTGTCCCCTCAGGTAGTCCTGCCCAGGTGGATATCCAGTGGTTTAAACCACAAGCAAGAAAGGATCCAAGTAGAATATAATGACCAAACTAGCGATTCCAAAAACAGTTTTAATAAACACTCAAATTCTCTAGCACCTTGGCATACAAGCCTTCCAGGAGATAATCCAGTGGTTCCTTCCAGGTGTAGTGGTAGAGGTGGTGAGTTTATCCTCTGTACTGAGTTGCCAGGGATGGTGGTTAGAGTTGTGCGCTGCACTGTTGGTGCACGCCTATGTTTCCTGGAGAGGCTGCTTCCCTCATTTTACATAGTACTAGGAGAAGGTGAAGGAGAATGTCAAGCACTCCGGCCTGTGGTGGAGTGAGGTGACAGTGATGACAGTCATGTGGGTGAGGACACGATTCTCACTGTCACCCAGCTTGATGACCATGGGACTTGGATATCCGCAGCTTCACCCCATCCATGGTATACACCAATCTTATGTGTCCATTACTATTCCTGTCTCTTGACTTGTTTGTCTTGTCTGTCTGCAATTGCTTCCTCACCTGCCCAACTTACCAGACCTAGACATACTTATGTCCCTTCCCCAATGTTCCTCTCTCTCTCAAAAAAATCAATGGACACCTGTAAAAAAAAATCATCCTGTCCATATCTCTCCATTTCACACATCTGTCTTCTTGGCACTCTTGATTTGGTCCAATTAGCTATACATCATGATTGTGTTGTGGTCACCCCTCTCTCTGTAGGTGGTAGTCCAAAGTCAGCTAATATTCTGACTATATTACTAGTTTTTACTGTTGAAGAAATGGATAGTTATGTTTTTCTCCTCCTGTCTCCTGCACATTCCTGTTTTGCTTTCCATTTGTTTTCCTCCTGTTAGCTCCTAGTTTCAGTCCTGTCCTATCTTTCCCATTTCTTTTTTAACGCATTATTGCATGGCGCTGCACATCATGTACCAACATGCAGCAACGTTAATTCAAAAGTAATTAAAAGTATTAGATGCAGTTATATTTGAACCCAGTTCCATCTGGCCCCGAAAAGGAATTTAATCACTGCATTAACATGTGCTGCACAGAGTCAGTTAAGTAGCAAGTGTATTCCAGCGACTCAATACTAAGTGTCAGACTTTAGCAATCTGGCTCAGGTTTGTGCACTGCTTAGCAGAGTGCAAACATGTGTATCTTGCATGTGTATGCATTTTATTAACCATCGCATAAACCTGCTCCTGACTGCTCTATGGAAATGTATATATTACGCTGTATTACTACTGGTTACTGTCCATTTCCTTTGTACGGCATGAAATTACATGTAGAAATATTACAGACTGAGGGCCCTATCTAACAATATGTCACATATTTAAAATAAATCCATGTGTTGGCACCCCCTCCCCCAAGCATTACAACCCTGGAGTCTCAGTACTTTTTCAATACATATATCAATCACTCTACACAATTAAATATCAAATGGTGTGTGCTACTCAATGCACATCAATCTGGTAACATGCAGAACTGCAACTACTGACCCATATGCCTAAAAATCCTTATCTGCAAGGCTAGGGAAGGGATCAGCATGGACCATATCCACAGGGACATAGGTGAACTTCAACATACATGACCCTTGCCATTTTGCTTTTGTAAGGGGTAGTTCTTGCTTATTGACCCCATGTGGACTTCTTGGGTACTGACCCCAAAGATCTGGATGAGGAATAACAGGACATACCACCTATGTTGTGTTATCCAAAGCCTTTGACACTATCACCCATTTATGTCATATAGTGACAATCTCCTATCTGAGAATTAGGTCATGCAGTACTAGATGGATAGCCAACTGGCTCAACGACAGAACACACACTCTCAAAGTTGGGGACTGCACCTCCACCACTAGCCCACTCACCAGTGCAATACCACAGGGATCTGTGCCAGGCCTCAACTGTTTGGGAAATACTTACCTGAAACACAGGCAACAGTAGGTGGCCTGTGGTTTACCAGGTTTGAAGATGACTGCTAACTGGATGCACTATTATAGAGTCTCCCAATGATGGTAACATATTAAAGTAGGGACTGACACAGACTGATGACTGGTAACAAACTCATGGACTGAACTTTAAGCATGCAATGACTCTTTGTCACCTTTATCAATGAAGTACACCTGCTAATTATGATATACATAGCAATAATACTAAGATCAAACACAGTGTTGTGAGACTTGGGAACACGTATTGATAACAATCTACACTTTCATCGCTATGTGTCCATAGTGGTGACCCACACAACCTGCATTGCGCACATCATACATATAGACATCATATCCAAGACCAGGCTAGTCATACATCTCCTGTACTCTACTCTTTTCACACCAGTAATGGATTGCAATGCTCACATCTCTCTCTGCCTCACCAGACACCTGCAACAATTAGAGAAAACATAGAGTTGTGCCTAGGAGACTCCCAAGCCTCCAAACTTGACATACATGGAAAGACTAACATACCTGTCACTGTACTCAGTATCATGTAGGCTGCTGAGAGGTGACCTATGGCTGCCCTACAGAGCAGTCTCAGATCCTGCCCTTTTGGAAATGATGGACATCAGCAATTCAAATGGAACAACAATAATTTGCCTCAAGGTTCTCAACTTAGCCTGTGACATAAACAGATCATGCTGGGAAGACAGATGCCTCCCACAGCGATTGTAACAGGCTCTCACTGCACGTGAAGCAGTGCTCCCAATGTGTCCTGACCTTTGCACATCTTTGTGACTTAAGGTTGCATATAAGCCTTATGCACTCAGTGAATAGTTGATGTTTGCTCATTCACTGGATTAGGTTTATCAATATGTATTGTAATGCTAAAGTTTTCAATTTCTTGTTTCTACTAATTTGTGAATGACTTTCTGCTATATTGCTGTACAGCATCGTATTTCAGTGAGCATGGCCATTAAAGCATTGGAAGGTTTCATTTGTTTACATTTTTTTCTGGGGTACAGCAATGAACTCCATGCACCTTTTTCATATTAGCCCAGGAGTGATATCTGGTTAAGGGACTTGCTCAGAATCACATAATTAGGCAACAAGGCTGAGGGAATCAAATCCTGCATGTCTGGACCACAGAAAATATCTTGTTAACAGCACCTTAATTCTCTAAGCCAACTACCTGCATTAGGTATTTCAGTCTTGCTTCTTGGTATAGTCATACAAATGAGGGTATAATTGATCTGTTCCATACTTTATGGAAGTTGATCAACTGAAATGCTTGATGCAAACTATTGCTTCTAACATGTACTTGTTCTGTTGAAAACATCTGACGGAGGTGATATTACTGACATAACTGTACACATCAGACAAAAAGACTTTGCTTAGAGGCATACACATTTTGCCTTAGAAGAGTAATCAGTTATATAAAATTTTTATCATTGTCATTACTGCAGGTAACAGTTGTGTGCTGGGGTTGTCCCTACCTGATACTAACGCAGCATAGATATTACATGGCTATGTAAAGGCTGTATGTGTCTGGCAGGCATCAGTTTTCCTATGTGCATGCATGTGTGATCTTATGCTTTGAACTAGGTAGTTATTGTGTGCTCTATCCTTTGCCTCTTAGCCAGAACCAATGCACACAGTGCACACCTCTGTCTGGCAGCACTATCTGCAGCTGGCAGCTGTCCCTCTGTCTCCTCATCTGTACCTGCTGCTGCTGCTGGCCCAGACTGTGGTCCTTGAAACAGTGGTCCTGCCCCTTGCTGTACTTGTTGAAGCTGTTTCCTGAAAATTATATTATGTAACATGGTACAGACTGCAAATATTTTGTCACAGGTGCCAGGGTCATACTGCAATGCAGCTCCTGATATGTCTAGACAGAGGAACATTGATTTAAGCAAACCAAACATATATTCTATGATATTCCTAGTTTGAACAAGGGCCTCTTTGTATCCATGCTGACTGGGTTGCATGGGCATCTCATAAGTGTCATGAGCCCCACTAGATATTCTTGAGGGATATCACTCCTAGCAAATCTGATGTACAGCTCACAAGTGTGCCAAATATGTCAATTGTGGAAACTGCCTGGGTTACCTACACATACATGGCAGATGATTCTTTGGGCATTACAGACATCACCTGACAGTTTATAGAATGGAAACCTTTTCTGTTGATGTACCTTCTTCCCTGTTTCTGAGATGGGGCTTTTATTTCTATGTGTGTGCAATCTATAGCCCCCAAAACTTCAGAGAAGTGTGCTATTGCATAAAATTCCTGCATGATTCTTATTCTCCCTTGTGGTGTTTGTGGGAAACAGATATGGTCTCTAGTATGTAGTAGAACTGCACTTAAAAACGTATGTAATATTCAAGAGGCTAATGCCTGTGACACCCCTCATATAGTCTTTGTGGGTCTCTGAAAAATACTAGTAGCTAATATATGTAATGCTGCACAGACCTTTGTTTCCGAGTCTGTGTATTTCTTCCAGTGTTTCCCTGTCCACCCTGTATCTGTCAACAATTTCTGTTTCATGCAGTCAGTGATAAGTTAAATGGGGTCTAAACACTCATCTCCTTGTCTGTGTTCTGGCAGCAGCTTCCTGATTTAAACCCTGTAACACATACAGTATACGTATAGCAGCAGAAACCCCTAGCATGTTTTTTTCTGAGTGTAATTGTGCCAGTATTCCAAAATGTTTTGGTGTACATGGAAAAGCCTAAATCAAGTGTATATAGCTTTCTGAATAGCTTCACCATGTTGAATTGGTTAATTTGCATGTAATTTGTATCTTTATGCTTCCATTAGCATATTCTGCCATTTCCCTTTGTTTGGTGGCTCTACATGTCCTGTAGAGCTACTTAATGAATACCAAATCGCACACTATTGTGTTAGTGACACTGCAATGCCAACACAATCGCTGTACTTCATGCAGCTGTTAATGAATTCTTCACATAATCTTCCATGCTGCTAAATTCATCCTCACCTACCAGTAACACCAGGACACCACTTAGTGTGGCCCAACACAGCCATTTCCTTCACACTGAAAAGTTCCTAGACTGCCTGCCTGCAGACAGTTGAATTCTAGAACATAGAATTGAGGTTGGTGTCCCCAAACAGTCACATACATCACATATAGCTTGGTCTATGCAATTAATGTGATATTGATGTGCATATGTTACAGTGGATATTGTATATTTAAGGTGCTGTGTCCACAGGGCTGAATGGTACATCATCTGATGAGGACATTCAAGGTTGTGTTACCACTGTTCATTCTACAGTAAGGGTGTGAATATGTGGCTTTTCTGTTGACATACATTTCATTACAGGTCCTTCAAAGTCATTACATCTGCTGGAATCAGTGCGTGAAAGTATGCAATCATTTTCTTATTCTACTATTCAGTATTTTTCTAAGATTTGTTTTTGTATTACTACCATACAATACTGCTGCAGTATATTTATCAAACTTTAATTTTGTTTTTTGTTTCAACTCCACCATGGCCTCTATCCTCCAAGGGGTCCACCACTGACATAGGAGAAGTGGATAATGCAGTAGACATGCAGGGCATGGTCCATGACACTTGAGCCACATTGTTTGAGGAAAAATGTTCACAGACCCTCAATGGGTATCACAGTTTGCCAAAGTACAGTCTCTTGCCCAGAGGATGGGACACCTGACCATGACAGTAGAAGTCACACATCAGGTGAGTGAGTGAATGTAGACCTCCCCTTTATACCTTATATTTTTGTGTATGGAAACCATAAACAGTTCCCTTGCTTGAGTTTGGGCCTAAGTAAACTAACACAAACAGTCTTCATCATCCCAGCCTTCTGGGACATAATAAAAATTCTGTCAGATCCGGTTACCTTGCTGGTCTCTTCCCCCAAATAATCTATATGGTGACTAAAACATAGCTTATTATCCAGCTATATACTCAAGTCATTAAACAGAGAAACCTTTTCTGTCTCACTACTTTCCATTCTGGAACGGTTCTGTGAATGTATTTCTAGGACTCCATCACAGCTATGAATGACATAGATATGAGTCAAGCCTATTGATATTTGACTCTGAGAAGCTGCTTCCTATCTACCTCCCAAAAGGTGCTGGTTTCACTTCAAAAAAGTCATGTGATACCAGATTCAGAAGGGTCTGATCTCATTCAGAATAAAGCCTCTCTCCTGTGTTTCAGCTAAAAATTGAAGTCCATTATAGTCTTGCTCTTCCATGATGCAGAATAGATTGCCCTAACATTTATGCAACCCTAAGATACTATGTCAAAATAGGATGAAGGGTTTCTGTGATGATTCCACAGGCATGATGAGAATTGAGAACGTAGGAGATGCACAGTACACTACTACAGATTACCATCAGTGTTACTTCTCTGTCACAAGCTGGAGCATCTCTGAGTCAGAGGCTTGTTACAATAAATCTAGGGCACTTCCATCACAGAGGATGAGGTATCTCAGTGAGCTCTTTAAACTTCTGCCGTTAAAGGCATAACAATAACACTTTGTGGCATGCCTGTGTCTCTAAAGGAGAGAGCATTTATTACCACAGAACTGTGTTTTAAGACCAACGTCCAATAGGACAGCAAAATAAGTATCATAGACTGTCACCTGACTCATGTAAACCCTCAGTATATCTCAATTCTCTGATCATGTTCTGTACATTCATGATATCCCTGACCCATCCACAATGCAAAACTCTTACTTAGCAGTGCACACATGCCACTCAAAGATATGTGCCAAGTTATTGCCTGACATTTTGATATATAGCCCATATCATTCACACTGACAACAGGGAATTGCATAATTATGAAATAGGCCAGTGGGAAATTGTGGTTATTCATTGTATGAGCAGCAGTGCTAACATCCACGTATTTAATGTTAATTAAAAAGTGGCCGATTCCTTCTGTCCAACCTAAAGCAAGAAGCCATAATGAGATAGATCCTTCTATCCAAACTAAAGCAAGAAGCCATAATGAGATAGAACTACAGTGGAAACGGGGATGACTCTGATTTACATAAAAATATATAACACATCTGTTCTGGTCATTAATTATGGGATAGGGTAAGAAACTGAAACCATTTCTATCAAATGGTAAAACTTACCGCCCCTAAGGGTGCTGTCGTTTGGTTATTAGATATTTTCTATTGTACCCCCCCCTTTTCAAAGAAAGTCATAGATTAGTTATTTATGAGGTTTATACAACTGTATATTAAGCGTTGACTATAGAATAAAAGTGCATTTTAGGTATCTATGACAAGTGATACTTTTTAATGTTTTACTTGTTCTTTTCTGTAAAGGCATAAATAGCATGCACTTCCAGAAGCTAGATAGCATAACTATATAAACTTGCTGTAGACGTTTTACGCAGTATTATCATTTTCTATGGGCTGATGTGATTTAATTTCATCATTGTTATTCAGTTTTGTTGGTTCTTCAGTAAAAGAAATTTTTGCTAAAATATCACTAAAGTGAAAAACACAGGTCGTCCACAGTAAGCAATATGACAAAAAAATAAAATACGATTAAGTTATCTGTTTTACAGACATCTGTTCTCATTGTCCTAGTCCACAAATAGTTCTCATCTACTGTAGTTACATAGTGAGGCCACCAAATGCTTGGCATATTCTTCCAGATGAATAATGCTAGTGTAAGCAACAGTCAAGCACAGCAATAAAAGAGGAAAAGCAATCACTCTAAATCTTGCCTGTGCTGCAGGTCAAAAGGCACAACAAATTAGGGAATTTGCAGAAAATGCCCACTAGATGGAAGCATAAACATATTTGTTAAAAAAATGGCATTAATGTTTCAAGTGTCCTTATTGAAAAATTGTCTGGAAATGTAAAAATCCAACACACCACATCAAGACTTGATGAATGGCAGAAGAACACACACACACACACACACACACACACACACACACACACACACACACACACACACACACACACACACAAAACAATTTAGCACATAATCAAAAAAGCGAAATAAAAGGTTAGCTTGAGAGGTTCTTAGAGGCTTCAGTTGTTACGTATGCAGTGAGCATTTCAACCACCGATTATTCTATTAGTTCTAGATGGGACAGCTTACAATTCAAATGAGAGTACTTGTATATTTAGTTATACAGATAGTGATACAAATAAAGTTGCCACTAGAAAAATGAATCAGATAATCCTAAAACTGAGAGATCTAGCTAGACAGCTGTTGCTTGGAAGGGATGATGTTGGAATATACCCGGATGGAGATGGGATGAGGTGGTGGGGGAAGGGGAGCAGTGTACTGCAATTGGGAACACAAACAGTTTACCATGGTGATGCTGAGCCATGGATGATCAGAGTAGAAGAAATGATCATATGCAAAATAAATCAGGGATTCAAACATATGGGATTGACAGATACAAAAGATTAAACCATGGCGCTTAGGAAAACTTGTATCAGGAGATATATGCATAAATAAAATAAAAGATAGGGAATCCATAGGTGCAGGATTCATTGTGATAGTTCTTTTTAAAAGCTCTTGTGATATCTACTATTCAGTGCTGCACCTATCTATCAGGACAGTACCAGTACAATGTTAAAAGTGAGAAATATTTCTTAAAGTATAGCCTATCAGCAAAGGGCATGCATTTATGTCTCAGGAGAGTTCAAAGTTTTATATCTATCTGAGAACTAAGACAGAACATCATATTGCATTCAAAACCCTTGAAATAAAAGTCAAAAAGTTAATAACCTCAGATATAGAAAAATACTTCTTCACACTTCAAAACAATAATAAAAACAACCCTCAAAGATTTTGGAAGGGATATCATCATCCCTCTACATAAAGGAGGCAATATCTATCAAATAGAAACCAAAAATGGAAATGGAAAAAACTTCCCCCCCACCCCACTCCCCAAGGGAGTTCCTCTCTATTCTTTCTCTCCTCCCTCCTTATATATATATTTCATTTTCATAAATCAATTTCTTTTGCAAAACATCATCAAAGATGTGATTCATTCATTCTATTCTCTCTCCCACTCTTCTTCTCTCTCCAAACACTTACCCAGAAGCTTTTTAATTACTGAGGCAGTGGATGAGAATAATCACTTGGCACTCAATGCCTCCAAAACAAAACTTACAAATCCACCACAATAAAAATAATCTTCCCACTTGAACTAACAGTGACCTTGAACTAGTGAAATAAACAAAATTACTTACTGTACAAAGCTACTAGCAACCATCTACACACACACCATTAAAAAAACAAAAAATCAAACATCAAAAAACCGGTATCAAACAGCCAAAATCAGTACCTTACAAGCTCTTCCAAAATCAACTTTCTCTTCTCTTTCCCTCCCCTCCTTCTCTTACCTGACCCACCTTCAGTCCCTCTAAAACTCTCTAAAACCAACCTTCAGTCCTCTCTAAAAAAAGCTAATCTCTGCTATAAATCCACACACAAATCGCACACTCCCACCACTCCCCTCTCCAAAAACTGGCTCGAACTACCTAAACATCTTACTTATATACAGCTGACTTTCGCCACAAAGCTCATTCTTAGTCCTTCTCTTTGTCCATCCCTCCATCCCTGTCTTCAAATGCACCTACCAAACAGAGTATTAAGTAAGGGTAACAATCAAAACCTATTAGAAGTCCATAATCATAATCATCCCCCCCAGGTAAACACCTTCCTTCAACCTTGCCCAGCCTCTGAACTCACTCCCACCAACCATTCTTTAAAACATACATACTCCCTCTCCCAATGGTCCCAATGGGATTGCTCTTGCCTCATATTATTATATCTCATCATCACTTACTCCTTTTGACTCTCCCTCAATGTTCCTGCACAATACAAAACCAATGTTTACCAACATACCTACTCTGTAAGGTTATTGATGTTTGCTTGAATACTCCTCTCTTTTTTTCTTTTTCTTTTTTTTCTTTTTCTCCTTTATCCTCATCATCAAATACTGATTGATTCAAATGTTAATGAGGAGCTTAAATGTTTATGTTTTTCTCTTGTTTTTTTTTTTTTTTTTTTTTTTGTATTTTTGTTTTTTTTGTTTTGTATGGAGCTTTTCTCCCCAGGACTCCATTGAAAATGGGTTCTTTTGGCCCAATGGACTATCCTGGTAAACCAACTGCAAATAAATAAATAAATAAATATTCATATGTAGAGTGCTGTCTATCTTTTCAAATAATAACAATTTTTTTTTGTAGTTGCCTAATTTTTAGATATAATTCTCAGTGGAAATACATACAGTGTAAAATAATATCCATTCTCCTGTACATAACATCACACTTACACACATCTATGCTAGAGGTCATAAGTAAGACTTATTTACAAGAAATCATGCAACTTTTCAAATTCTCAAAAAACATCTATTTATATGTGCAAAGAAGATGTGAGTAAAGTACCCCAAATGATTTCAGACTTGAAGAACTTGAGCCAGAATACAGATCACTTGAGATTACAGTAACCTATGAATAAAAGGGGTTTTACAATCAGTACCTCTTAGATCTGTGCTTGTTAGGAGTCTCTTGATGTGCTAATTGCAATGATTCAATTCCAGATTGAGGGCAGGCCTCTCAGTAATTAGATCTGCAAAACTACAATTATTGTCTTTGTCTATACCTCATAAAATCAATTATCAAGCTTATGACTTTGGTCTTCAAGAGGCTTAAATGCCATAGCCTTTTGCTAATATTTTCCACTTCTATTCCCGTATATATTTTTTGAAAGAAGTTCATGACTGCTAACATCCAGCAGTAAATAAGGTTTAAGATGTGGTCTCAGCCCTGAGTCCTTATCCCCCTCCCTCTGTATTGGTTAAACAAGGAAATGTTAGTATTATAATGGTTATTTAGAACTGGATAGATGGACTAGTCTGAAGACCCTTTTCAGCCAGCAGTAGCAGTAATAGTAGTACAGTTAAACTGAAACACAGTTATACAGATATGTTGAAAGAACTAGAAGATATTTAATAAATCGTGGTAAATAATTTACGTTAGTGTTAAAACAATGACAATCGGAATGACGTAGGACAAAGACAGTACAAGGAGACGGTTAGAGGTGAAGTATTTATCAGCATCACCCATTATCCTTGAAACACTTACATGCAGCCTCATTATGTAGATGTTCTGAGAGGGCGATTTTGAAATCAGCAAGGAAATATACACACCTCTCATGATGGGGTGGGGTGGAATTATTCCACAAGGCTGAACCAAGTCTTAAGAAGTCCCTTTCTTCCATCACCAATTTAAATGGTGGTCTGTACAGAGAGATGTGATCAGTTTGGGAATTTTTCAGTCAGAGATTTGGTTCTCATAAGGAGAGGAGACTTTTCAGAGAGGTGCAATAGCCTTCCTTTAGTATTTTAAGTCAATTAGCATTGTAAGTAATTGGATTTTTCCATTATTGGTAACCTATTTAGTTTTTTGCAGAAGAATGCAGAAGTGAATTTGTGAGTTAACAGGCAGATCAAATCTGCACATTTTATTTTCTGTGGTCTATAATATTTTAGTGTTTTATGAGGAATGGAAGATCAAGAGAGGAAAGCTGTATTCAAGTTTGGATATGAAAACATTGTTGGCTCTTGTTATTCTAGCTTGTGATGAGAGGAGGTGTGAAATTCTGCATCATAAATTTAGTTGGGAGAGGACATTATTAACAATATCATCTGTCTAGGAAGGGAAAGATTGTGCGCCATCGAGGCTAAGACCTGGGTATTTATATTCAATAACACTGGGGATGATGTTATTCTGATTATCTGTTACAGAAATTAAAGGTGCCTGAGGATATTTGTGCGAGAATGAGATCAGTACTGCAATATTCTTCTTGTGATTAATCAGGAGCTTATTGGAGGTAGGCCACTGGTAAAGATATGTGAAGGAAACTTGAAGTTGTGGTTGGAGACTAATAGGGCATTTGTTTGTTTGCAGAAGGAGTATGATGTCATCATCATGAATAATAAGGTTTAAAGAGATAAGGTCATAAGGGGGTCACTACTGACTAAGGAGAAGAGTTGCGGACTAACACTGAGCCTTGAGGGACTCCACTGTTGAGTGTGCCAGCTGAGGAAAATTGTCATTTGAATGAACTTGGAATGTTCTATTTTTAATGTAAGATTTGACCAGTAACTAATATTTTGCCCAAAGTTACGTTTAGCAAGCTTGTAAAGGAGAAGCTTGTGACTTGATGTTTTTAAATGCCCTGGCCATATTAACAAATATACCAGCAGTGATACGACCATTGTTTTTGTTACAGTAGCTTGTAGCAGAGAGTTGAGTGCTAGTGGTGATGAATATGTTTCTGAAGCCATAATGTTTGTCAGAAAGGAGAACATAGCTATTTATGTGTTTAAGTATTTGTTTTTAAAGGAGATTTTCAAAACTCTTGGCTAGAGGACAGAGAGTAAAGACAGACCACAAATGCCTGTGGGATTTATGGGTGGGTACTTTGGGTAGGAAATGATGATGGAATGTTAAAGACCTGGTGTGAATTTACCTGCAGCGAGGGATATGTTGCAAATACAAGTAAGAGGTTTAGCAATTTTGTCAGTGGCTTTACTAAGAAAGTAGGATGAAGCTTTGATTGCTTTGGGATGATTATTTAATGATTTTTAGTAGGTTTCTAGTTTCTATTACAGAGATTTTCCATAAGGTAGAAATGTGCTGTAAATTCAGCCAGAGAGTACAGTGAGGGCTGAGGACAAATGATTTAAGATTATTTAATAATATTTAGTAGTTGTAAGAATGAGCTTACAATGAAAGAGGCAGAGAAGCCCACCAAAGAATAAGTGAGAACAGCACTAAGGACAAATAAGTGAAGAAAGCAGCAGGCTCAAGTGAGGTCATGGCAGATATGATCTAGATGTTGGGGTCGGGGTGAAATCATTTCTGGGGGTACGCATAGAAGTATGGAGAGGAAGGAGTATCCCAGATGACTGGTGAATAAGCATATTAGGGACAGTGTACAAAAACAAAGGGGACATTTCACAGCTGTGAGCAGACTAGAGATATCAAACTCCTGTCACAGTGCATGAAGGCTCTGGAGAGGGTGACTGATAAACAAATACGTAGAGTAGTAGAAAATAATAGGGGAAATGAGCAGTTTGGCTTCGGATCAGGATGTCACACAACCGACCCAATGTTTTCAGCAAGTCAGACAGATGAGAAGAAGCTATAGTTAAGGAAAGAGGTGAACTGGGTATTTCTAGACTTGGAGAAAGCATATGACAAGGTCCCATGAAAGCTGCTTTTGGCAGTCCTGCAATGGTTCAAAGTTGCAGAAATATTGGTAGAATTAGTCCAGGTTATGTACAAGTACCCAATGACACAAGTATAAACAGTGTTCATACTCAAAGAGTAGTGCCCAGTGGTAGTGGGTGTGCATAAGAGTTCAGCTCTGAGCCCACTGCTGTTCATACTGGTTATAGACTACATCAGCAAACAGGTCAGAGGAGAGAGGTTAGCAAATTTGCTGTATGCAGTTGATGTGGTATTACAGACAAACTCAGAACAAGAACTTCAGCAAATGATAGGGGAATGGAATGCAAAATTGAAGGCACACAGGATGAAAATGAGTACTGCTGCTAAGACAGTTGTAATGATAATAAATGGGGAAATCAGAAGAAGCTGAGAATTGAGATAGAAGGGAAAATTGTCGAACAGGTTAACAGCTTTAAGTATCTGGAAGGGGTGGTTTAGAAGAAGGGAACTCTGAATGAAGAAGTAAGAGCTGGAATCACAGGGGCTACGGCCAACTGGCACAGAGTGCCACGGGTAGTGTGTTTCAGAAGGATGCCAAATAAGCTGTAAAGTAAGTTGTACAAACCAGTAATACAACCAGTACTGTTGTATGGCACAGAGACCTGGGCAGTCAAGGCAAATCAGTTGAGGAAGATAGAAATGATGGCGATTAAGTACTTGAGATGGGTAGCAGAATGCATGCTGTGGGACAGCTAAATAAATGAGGACATCGGAGCAGAAGACCAAGGAGGTCCAGTTTCAGAGAAGGTCAAAGAGAACAGATTAAAGTGATTCAGACACGTGTGCAGAAAAGCAGAATACATTCTAGTGTAGAAGATTTGGGACAGACAGAAAGAAGGCAAGAGGGACAGGATGGCATCCAGCAAAGAGATGGATGGATTGTGTGATAGAAGACCTGCAACAGTCAAGCCTGACTGTCGAAGAAAGTAGGAAAGTGGTATTGAATTGAGAGAGATGTTGACAAGACACCCCATCCTCATGTAGAAAACACAAAAAATGTGGTTGATGATGACAACATTAAAAATCAGAGCAGGATCATGGTCAAATGGGGCCCTAAGCAGGGTAATGGACTCCCCTCTCTTTTCCGCACAGCCATACCAATATCTCATTATTTGGTTGTCTCCCCTCCCCCCAGTTACCATGAAACACTGTTCAAACCTGTCAGTGTGCACACTATTCTACTTTTAATGTTCACAGTGATTATAGAGATTTTTTTTTCTCAAAAATTCTTTACTTGTTATTTTCATTAATATAAGGTAACAAACATAGTATAATATGTAGAGGTAACATCACTTCAAAAAAAAAAGGGAGAAAAAAAGAGGTTATTATACATTATTGGTAATACAGTAGTAGGTAAAACAATCAAACAATAATATTTACACTATATACATAAATGCTTTCAATACTCAAGGAGAGAAATTGTTACAGTTCAGTGAGAGTTAGTGTGATTAGAAATATACCTTATAAAGAAGGGGGAGAAGAAAAAATAAGAAAAAGTTTTGTGGGCTATAGATATGGGTTAATATGGAATCTTTTATATGTAGTTAATTTTACTATATTGTAATGGGCTATGCCAGAATAATATTAAAGGTTTGTTCCCATAATTTCCTGTGTTTGATGTTTTTATACCCCTTGTCAATTAAAATCTTTTGGGTTAAGAGATGCTTGGTTGCCATTAATCTAAAATTCCCCCAGGAAATGTTAGTTAGGTTAAGCCAATTGTTTGCTATATAGAGTTTTATTAGGAGAAAAAGATTAATCATAGTAATTGCTTGAGTTTTAGAGATATTATTTGGTATGATAAGTAAGAGAATAAATTCCCAGGTGAGTGTGAATGATTGATAGCCCATTTTTTGTAATTGGAATTTAAGGGAGTTCCAAAGTTTAAATACACACTTACAACTCCAGAATAGGTGGAGTATATCGGCTGATAGCGCTTTGCAGTGTGGACAAAGAGGGGATTTCTTAGAGTTAAATGTATGTAAAATAACAGGAGCGAAATATGCATTGTTATAAATCATAAGTTGGGTAAATGCTAGTTTTTTAAGGGGTATGGATTTATTTGTTAAATTAATTGCTTGAATTAGTTGAAAGTTATCAATGGATGGATTATTCTTTTTCCAAAAGTCCGAAACAAGTATGTCTTTTTGGAATTTAATGTCTTTGATTAATTTATATGAATTAGTGATATATTTTTTAGTTGAAAGAATGGTATTCCATAGGGCATTACAGGTTAATAAGTTGTTGTTGGTTATATTGCAGTTTTGTAGATAGCTGGAACATAGTTCTTTAATTTGCCTTAGAATTACTAGATAGGATTTGGGAAGGTTCAATTGATTCCTCATTTCTTGTATAGAACCGTTTAGAAGTGTGTATATATCTTGAATGGTTATATTAATTAATCTAGGAAAGGGATTCAGGTTCAGGGTCTGATTGTTTATTTTGAGGTTGGGATGTTTGTGCAAGGGTTGTAACATCATCATAGCTTGTGTCAGATTTAAATGTTTAAAGAGTTTTTGAGTTAGTAGAATAGAGTGTTCAAGGGGTTCTATTATATTACATGGTTTCATTAAGGTGGTATTTAGAAAGGGTAGGGCTTTGGGGTTAATATCTAAGCTTTTGATATGTTTTTGGTATATTATTATCTACGTCGGGGACCAATCTTTATTTTTTGGGTTGTGTTCTGCTATATACAGAATTCTATTGGCATTCGTGATCAGGTAATAGATCTTGAAGTTGGGAAGGTCTAAACCACCCTTACTTTTTGGGATTGAGAGTTTATTTTATGATTATAGAGATTTTGATTTAATTCAAAACTATTTCACATTTACAGCAAAAACATTGAGAGCCATTTGTTAACAATGTAAAACAGTCTCACACTGAAAATGGACTTAGCATGAGCAGCAGTAAACTTATCTACCCTTGAAATTCACATTTATTGAAAATACGTCTGGCAACTCCTTAAACTATAAGATATATGCTGAGACACATAGTCAAATAGCATATAATAACATGCTAATTCAAATGAAAATTATGCATTTGCTAACAGCTCAGGATAGCCCACTAGATATAAGTGTTCCTTTTCAGATGTAGCCCAGGAACACTGTCTGGTGAAGTGAATTGGTCAGAATCACATAATAGACAAATGCAGGTTGATGGAATCAAACCATGCTCTACAGAAGCAACTCATAGCCTTACTCATCTGGACTAAGTGCCAGATTATTGTAGCCTAACACAGTGCATTTCATACCCACGTCTGCAAAAAACAAGGTTAATTAAAATGTAATCACAGTTAAAATGTTAAAATTCCTCTCATGGACTTTGTGTTGTCCATTTTATTAACAACCAAATAATAAACACACTGTCATTAATAACAAAACAAGGGAACCGAGGATCACACTCAAAGAATATGGTTCATGTGATGATCTTCCTGTTTAACACAATCAATTCCTTCCTTTTTGCCATAATTACTGTGGACTGCAGGAACCAGGTATACAAAACAGAGAAGACACACGAGCGTGCGTGCGCGCGTGCACACACACACACACACACACACACACACACACACACACACACACACACACACACACACACACACACGATACCTCTCAACTTCTTGGCAATAAATCAAGACAAAGCCTCAAATAATAGGGCACAAAGGCGCAATAATAGGGACATATTTTGAATATTGTTCTTATAAATTTTAGAAAGTTGCTAGAATAACATGATTTGTGTTAGCATGCACTTCCCAAGGATATGGATTATGAGACTCAAATGTATGTCATTGTTTAGTAACTTCAGTCCTCAGTGATTTGAGAGAAAACTATAAATTTTATGAGGACTAGACAACAACTATGAGGCAAAAAATCTGGACATTCTTCAAAAATCTGGACAGTTAATTTGTATTACACACACACACACACACACACACACACACACACACACACACACACACACACACACACACACACACACATAACTCTGTTCTTGCTAGCTAGAAGATATACAGATTGACTGACTAACCATGCTCTTAAACATTGCAATCTTTCTCCCTCCAAATCAGGATATATTTCTCCAAATGTTCTCAAACATGATTCAAAATGTTAAAAAAGCTACTCTTAAAATGCTGTGGCAAACTGGAGCAATCAGGATCGATATTAGACTAGAGCAGTCACACACAGAGCTGGCAGTTGGATAGTAGAGAGCAGTCGCACAACAGAGCAGATAAAATGAAGTGCTTGCACACAGAGGACTGCTGTTTTTTTAATTGATATGGCCAGACTGGACCCCCTCCCCATCCAGCTCCAGGATCTAAGCAGCTGTGTAGGTCACCTTGTGCTGAATCTGGCCTTAATGATAATGATGATGATGATGGCTAGTTGTTGGAAGAACTAAATGAGTTTGTGATGTCTGTGAGGAGGAAAGATTTGTAGTCTTCTGTGATATTAACATTGTTAGTGCAGCCAGCTATGAAGGGATAGTAAAATATGTTAGAAATGTGACCTTTGAGTTGTTTTAGTTCCTTCCAAAATTGTTTAGAATTATCAACAGGTGAACATTTCTTGTTGCACTGATAGAGAGATTTGTTGTGTACAGCGCTGGGTGTTGCCAGTTTTTTTCCCCCCAAGACCTCTATCTTTTTACCTACTGAATCTGCAAGCTTTAAGGCTCTTCTGATTTTACCTGACACTATGGCTTACAGCAGTTAAACAAATAAGACTCCTAGTAAAAAGTAGAGATGCAGTTAGCCTTCCATCTAAATTTCAAAAAACCCTGTTTCTACTGTAATATTTAATATGGCAACATATACAATTTTATTTTAGCTCCAGCTGCAGCAATGATAAAGATCTAGAACTGCTCAGTATGGTCTTATTCTTGTTTGGTTTGGGGCATATTCATACTACCTTGGCTATACTGGAATCAGTTGGAAAAGATCTTCTTCTTTCACACTCTATGCATGGTCTCATTAGGGGTAATAACATTTCTTGCTCATGTTCCTTAAAGAATTCCATGGTCAGCCCATTAAAATGACCATGAGTCTTCCTTTCAGTTGCCACCGGTATCATCCCATTCTTCAGTTTAACTTCTTTCATCGTTTTTTCTGCTTGTTCCACAGTGATTTTTGGGAATTCTTATTGGACAAGCATATGCAGAATTGCTTCCACCCTTATTACATTTGGATTGAACTTTTCCCCATATTTCTTTGCAAATGGCTGATTTATCTGGACTTAGTACTCTACCAAGATGTCCTTGCCATCCCTCACTGCTAATATTGCCATTTCTCTAGTTCTTTCTCATAACATGTATTATGTAATGCCTTTTGTCCATTTAGACCTTTTGCATTTATCTGGTGCCTTATAATGTAAATTTCTAAGTAGTATTTTTCTCTAAATTAATCTTCTCCAACATTTCCTTGTTTTTACATCTTTGATTTTTATATTAATTTTCCAATAGTTTCAATCACCCTTCTGCCATACATATCTTTTCCAATATTTTGTTTTCTTTTGTTTCATCAATGCCTGCATCAGCACACATTTTACCTTAAAAAAATAACCACATCAAATTCTTTGCGTATGGTTAAGTCCCAATAAGATTTTATTCTTTGTCTCAATGTATCCCTAGATTTATTGGATTTCTATAAAATGCTGAGTTGCTAAGTTGGTGGTGGAACTGTCCTTTTACCATCAGTTAGTATAAAAATGACTGCTGCATGAAGAATGTCAATTTGTTCTGTATTCGCATAAAAGCCTCTCAAGAATAACCATAAATCTATATATGACTAACCATGCCTATATTTAGAATCATGTAGGTGTAATTTTTTCTGAAGTATTTATCACTATCTAACCATCTACTAGCTCAAAATCTTTCATGAGTACCTTAAGCATATCTGTACCTTTCCTATTTCTATCACCGCCTTCTGTTAACCAATCTACAGTGGGATCTACTACTGTATTAAAGTTCCCCAATTGTGTTTCCATTCAAATTCACCTTATTTTCTACAATTGCCTTGTAAAATTCATAAAATAGGCTGTATCATCCACATTAAGACCAAAAAGGCTCACAATCACAAGTGCCTGATATGATGTATGGTCCGGTCCACCTGCCTCTTCAGCATTCACCTCCTTTATCTTGGTCCTCCCCAAATTACTATATATCAGAGTTGCCAGCCACTCCTCTTTTCTCTGACCCATTACAGCTTATGCATCCCTATTCACCACCTCGTTCCATAATCTCTAAAAATTATATGCAGGCAGACCAGCTGTATTTTGATTTTAGATGAATAGCTTAAACTTGCCTTACTCTTACATGCTGTTGAAATGCCTCATATATTCAGTAACAATCCCTTAAATTTTACCTGGTTTACCTTACTGGTCTCATTCACCCACTGACTTTGTGTTAGATTTGTGTTGCTTGTTATCCAAACCCTGACCATCTCTGTTTACTGCTATGCCCCTGGATTTTCTACCTGTACATACCTCCTCCAAGTCTAAATGGCCCATTAATCTTTCATGTAATGCCATTTCAAATGTCTTGCTAAAGGTTAAGTAGGTGTCATCCACCAGCATGTTTTTATATAATGTCTGGGTTATGTGGTTAAATGTTGAATTGGATTTGACTGTCTTTGCTTTATTTTTGTGAAGTCCTGATACCTTTGGTCCTTTAGAGAACAAAGTCTTCCAGAAAAAAAAACTTTCCTGCAATAGTGATTCTCCAGTTTTCTCCACAGCTGTGCTCAGACTGGTATGTTGACAGTTTCCAGTCTCAGTCTTGATTTAACCCCTGTGTGGATAATCACAGCTACTGGCATGCAGTCATCAGGAAACATACTCCTCCTCATAATGTATTCAGGAGGTTAGTTATTTCTTGTTGCAGTCTACAGTGAATTGTCTCACTATTGTACACTTTTAGTTTCTGGGTTCTTTCAGGACTATTGCCTCTGTAAAAGGATTGAGAGTGATCACTTTACTTAATGTACTTGCTGATTTTGGTAACTAGCTTTTCTGCCTTCCTGAAGACTAACAAACTGTTTTTATTTATACCCAACCCTAGGCACAGAGCAAGGGAACCCTGGCTACATCCCAGATGACCTCAGTTTGATCAGTGAGTTGGGCACTGGAAGTGCCAGACTGAGGGGTGGAAAAGGCATGGCTTTTTCCAGTGTGTCCATTTCATAAAAGGATATTTTGATGGCTCCCCAGCTGTTGGTCGTGACACTCCAGAAGTAGACAGATGCTGGTCTCAACAGCTAGGCCATGGTTATGGGAGAGATGTGGGCATGACTACTCAAGCTGGAATCTGAGAAGCTTTTGTAGGACATGAACTGGAATATTCATGATTTTTCTTGGGGAGTGCTGGTAGCACAACTGTGATGTAGGTGCCCATGACACCACCAACAGGGTGGGTTTAGAGACATTAATCAGAATCTCCTCACTGTTGCCTAACTGGCTGGCAAGCATAGGGGCAGAAATTTCATAACAGAGAAAAATGTTTTATCGGCTCTTCTTTTTGCATTCTTTTTTTCCCCTTTCTAATACCCATCCATTTCTTTTTATTTTTTTTTCATTCTCTTTGCATTTCTTGCTCTCTTATGTGCACTTAAAATAGTTATTTCACTTCCAGATGGAAATGGTCATCATTGTTTTCTGTCTGGACATTTAATTTTCTGATTGCTCTACTCTGTTGTCTTGGTGTAATTCATACAATCCCTTGCTGTTCTGCTTCTATATTTTGATATACTTTGTAAGCAATAGGTTTTTCCTCTTCCTTTAAGCTGTCTCCGCTCATTGTAACCATGTTTTTCTTCTTTTGTCTTGATATATTTGTTTCACACAGTGGCTTGGTGCTTCTGAGATGGCAGTTTTGATGTTGTATAGTTTGCTTTTTACCCCACTTTCATTCTTATTACTTACAGAGTTTTTTCTTAAAACACCCTACACTTTTGTCAATGTCTGCCCTCCTAAACTATAGATGTCTCAGTTTTGATTAGCTCAGCTATTTCTTTAAGAAAACATTAAATATTTCCAGTGTGGGCATTAAACAGAAATACCAAAATACCTGGGAATATTGTGAGATCTGATAGCACAGTCAGGGGCCTCTCCGCTGCCTGTGGAAAAAGGCAGAAGGCCTACTAAGTCCTGAAAAGTCTATTATTTCCCTGTAATACCTACCCAGAGGTAATTTCTGATGAATACAATGACATATTTCTTATATTGTTTTGCATTTAATCTATATATATATATATATATATATATATATATATATATATATATATAAATCTCGCTCTCTCTCTCTCTCTCTATATATATATATATATATATATATATATATATATATAAATATATATAGTTTCACTTTACAATCCCAAAATACTGAAATATCGAAATTCAGTAGAAAACTGAAAAACCCGAAACCCCAAAAGCGCGAAATTCAAATTTGCCCCTACCCACATACACACTCAACACACAAATAAGCACACATACACCATCCTCCCTACACTATAAACCAACAAAACACACACAAACACAACAAATCAAACCCAACTGCTAACCTTACATATAAGGGGTCTATACTATAAGTTCAAAGTCTGAAAACTTTGAATCTCATATGGTTGACTCCATATGAACGAAGTTTTCAACCATCGAACTTAAAATGTAAACAAAGTAAAAACAAAAAAACTACCTGAATGCTCTATGCAGGGAGGCAAGCCCCCCCCCCGCACCCTCCACACCCCCTGCTACTTAAATATACCAACTCCGAGATCGCACTACATTGAAGTGAAGGGAAGAATTCCATATGGCGATCTGCGTTGAAACGTTTGATGTTTGAAAACTTCACTCATATGTCAATTATATGAGATTTGAAGTTTTCAGACTTTGAACATTTAATATAGACCCGATATAAGCAGGGATGCAAGTCCCCTGCACCCCCCATGTGGGGAGCTGTACCCCCAACATCCCCCCTACTTATATATACTAACTCTGAGGTCACACTAAAAACACAAACACACAAAAAACATGACTATACACTCTACACTTCCCTTGCACAAACACACATCACATACATACAATTACCACCACTCGCAACACTTACACAGTCACAATCTCACCTACTTATCCCAAGCCAACCATCAAAACTCCAAACACACTCACACACACTAAAATCCCTTCCCAAAACCCCCAGTAAAACATCACTTACCTGAATCTCCAGCCTAGAGGGATTCCAATGTACTTTAAGTGCTAGCCACAAAGTTTGAGAAATCATTTATGCTCAACTCCTGAGAGACTTGCTTGGCTACAAACATCTGCATTACAAGCTGAAGCTAAGTGAAACTTGCAGTAGTGAATTTTAGTCTTCTAGTAAGTACAAACTTGCAGTTTTAAAAGTACTGTATTTTAATTTTTTTCATTTCCTAATTGTGTGTTTCTGAACAGTGTGCTGTGTGTCTCTCTGCAGTTATTTTGCTGTAAAACGTGTGGTGTTATCACTTTTGTGTTATTTGATATTTAATAGTTTAGAGGGATTCCTCTGTACCTTAAGTGATAGCCACAAAGTTTGAGAAATCATTTTATGCTCAACTCCTGAGAGACTTGCTTGGCTACAAACATCTGCATTACAAGCTGAAGCTAAGTGAAACTTGCAGTAGTGAATTTTAGTCTTCTGTTAATTACAAACTTGCAGTTTTAAAAGTACTGTATTTTCATTTTTTCTGTTTCCTAATTGTGTGTTTCTGAACAGTGTGCTGTGTGTCTCTCTGCAGTTAGTTCCCTACCCTCCCTCCCTGTTCCTGTGTTGGTATTAGTGTTGGTGGCTCTGGAATTGCTCGCCCCTCCTGTAAGTCTGTATTAGAACACTCCTCTTGTGTCCATCTCATTTACTCACTTAACCGAGTACAATTAGATCATATTCTGAGTCTAGTATTCACTCTACTTAATACAGAGAGAATATTTGAGAAGGCCAGCCCACTTATGTTCTTCCTTCCTCTCTACTTGCACTTAAAAAAATATATATTTTTGCACTTTACTCATTTGCTTTTACTGTATTTGTGTTTCCTACTACTTTATTTTGCTTTTCTTAAAAATACTTAATTTTATTTATTTGGCTGCATTTATTACTGCTTGGTCGTAGCCTAATTAAATTGTATTCTAAGTCTTTTGGTTTAAGCACTTGGGCTTCATACAGGCTGTTTTACATGAAGGTTTGTGGTCTGCACTGTTGTGGCAGGACAGGTAGCTTACATCCTTCTAAGCTGGGAATTGCTGATTGAAGGCCCCGTGTCTGCCATTCTAAAAGTGTATTAGTTCTGGCTTAAGCACTTGGGCTTCAGGCCAGTTATTCTACATTAAGAAGGCTTGTGGTCTGCACTCTTGTGGAATGAGAGGCTGGATTCTACCTTTCTGAGCTGGGAATTTCTGGTCACAGGCTTATTGTGACTGCTTATTTGAACTGTTTCTTTCTGAAATTGGTGCACCTTGTTGCTGTAGCATAGACCAGATTCAGGCCTGCTGAACCTAGCTTTGTTTGTATAACTTGAGCACTGATCCAGGCCATATTTCTTTGGAGAAGGTTCCCCTGCATCTTAGTAAGCAGGGGTGTGCAGTTAGAACTTGTCTGATTGAAGACTGCTGGAACAGGGATCAGTTTTGAGCCTTTTTCTGGTTAATTGGGTAACTTGCTTAAGTCAGTTTGTTTGTTTTCTATTGTGTGTATATATATATATATATATATATATATATATATATATATATATATTGCACTTTAATCATCTGCTTTTACTGTATTTGTGTTTCTTCTTACTTTATTACTGACATTGACATTAACATTGACTACAACTCTGATCTGTGATATATAACAATAAGTATCCTTTTCTGTGCTTTTAAACTGTTTTTTTTCTGAGGGTATCTGCTTTATTTTCTGAAAAAAAAAGTATATATATATATATATATATATATATATATATATATATATATCTATACTTGCTTCCCACCTTTCTAAGCTAGTATAGTCCAGTTTTCAGGTTAGTACTGAATTCAGGGCTGTGTTACAAATATCTGTGTTTGCTCATACCTTACTTGGATAGAAGGAAGTTTCTCCTCTGTTCACCTGTGATAGAGGGGAGCTTTGAGCAGCCTATCTGTCCCTGGAGGAGTGGTTTCAGTCCAGAAATTAGTAGTTTATTGGCCACTTTGGGCTAATTTATATCTCTTTCATGTCCCTGCTATAAATACCATGTTTGCCCAGTTTTGCGCACTGGGAAGCACCGGTTAGCTAGGGTAAAACTATTCCCGGCTTCACAAAGTCTCCTCTTCAATTTTTCCCTTGGAACTAGACAAGCGTTTAACTTAAGCACTCAAGCCATTCATTTCTCAGCCCAGTACTTGCTCAAAACTTATAGCAAGCACTTATAAACCCTAGCACTAGACCCTCCTTTACTTTACAGAAGGACAAAGCTATCTATTCGACCTTACCAGCCATCCAGTAAAACAGTTCACTGTATCTATCCAAGCATGTAAAAAGGGCAGTTTCAGGTGTACTCTTCAGTCCAACTGGTGAATCTGGGCATTTCGAGGCAATGTTATAACTGCCTCATGTACACAGACAACCCGCTCCTCCTACCACCAAACACTAATACATGCGAGAGATGCAGTTATACAGCCAAACTAGAGGCTAAGCTCTCTCAACCCAAGACTGGATCAGACAGTCAAGAGGAGAAGGGAAATACTTGCATCACACCACCGGTCTTACATAGACCCATTAAACCAGCACCGGAAAAAATACACATAAATACATGAAAACATACTCGGAGGCTCTAAATAAAAATCTGCAAAACCAACAGAGACCTCCAAAGCAAAACATCCAAGCAACCTCCACCCCCCAACACAAACCATGAAACACATACTTTACAAAACCAGTGTGCCATGCAATCACAGCCCTTAAGGCAAAATCACATCCCTAACATACTAGTAATAGGTGACTCCAAAGTCAGGCACACTGATGTCCCACTCACTAGGCTGAATAAGGAGAAGGTTACTGTTAGGTGCCTGTCAGGTGCCTGGATCCTCCACATAACACAAGCACTCAGGTCACTCCAGAACAAGTACAAATATGACTCTGTCATTGTCCATATTGGTGTGAATGACCTGAGCCGTACCTCCCTGGACTACATGAAGAGAGACATGGAAGAGCTCTCTGATCACATAGCCCAAGACGGTGTGACCCTGACCCTGAGTAGCATCCTGCCCTCACCAAGAATGATACCATGGTATAAAGAAAAAATTCTCGATTTCAACAGTTGGCTAAGTTTCTAGTGTCATTCAAATGGGATCCAGTGTCTGTCAGCCTGGGATGACATGCTTGACAAGCCATGCTGCTTCACTAGAGATGACTTGCACCTGTCACCCTTAGGCTTTTGAATACTGGCCAAGGATCTTGCCACCCCCATAGTGCCTTTTTTAGGCAAGGCTCAAAAGACAAACCCACCGCCGTAAATAGCACAAGTAACAAAAAACTGAGGGTAATGCTATTCAATGCCAGAAGTCTAAACCTCAAAATGCACACACTCAAGGCACTCCACAGTATGGAGAAAGTCAATATATGTGCAGTAACAGAAATCTGGTTTAAGACTCCAGAGAGCACCCCAGCACTACCAGGCTACAGCTCATACCATACATTTCATCCACAGAACCCAAACCAAAATACAAAAGGTGGGGGCATATCCATATTCATCAAGGATACCCACACCTCCAGGTTAGTGGCACAGCACGATGCTTCAGAGATCATCCATGTGCAACTAACAATTGGCAAAACTCAAATTCTAGCTTGCTACAGATCACCCACCATGTCCCAGGACCCCCATTCCACATTTCTGGAAACACTGGGAAACATAAAGGTCCGACCAAACACCCTAATATTGGGTGATTTCAATTACCCAAACATTAACTGGGAGAACTACTCAAGTACTAACTCCCTTGCCTAACTTTTCCTAGAATTTATAAACTCAAATGCCCTGGTTCAACTGATCAACACTCCCACCAGAGGTGACAACATGTTGAACCTGATCATCACCAACATGGGCGACCGGTGTTCCACACAAGAGGTCAACCCCTCGCTGGTTAGATCTGACCATAAACAAATCACTTTGGATATCTATATTCTGCCCTCACCCCTGGACAAGAAAACCACTGTGAAAAAATTTCAAAAGCAAACTTCACATTACTTAAGAACAAGGTGGAAAGTTTCAAAGTCCCCATGCTGAAGGATAACACTGTCCAAGCTGCAAAATCCTTTACTAATGCATTCTACGGGCAGCTACAAGAATGCATGGATCGTGCCATTCCAAGCAAAACCAAGACTCACTCCTCCAAGAGAAGGAAACCAGTCTGGTGGACTCCTGCCATAAACAAGCTATACAATAGAAGGAGGAAACGAGAACAGAAAAGAGTAAAATCCCAAAAAGGGAAGACATCCCTGATCAGTATCAGCAAGAAGCTACGATCCCTCATAAAATCATCCAAGGCAAGCTTTGAAAGAAAAATTATCAAGGGCTCCAAAGATAACCACAAGGCATTCTTTAGCTATGTCAATAATCTAAGTGGCAATGCTCAGATCTGCCCAGAGTTAGTGCAGAATGGCACAAAATACACTGAACCGACCGATATCGCCAACATCCTGGCAGACAGGTTCAGTGCAGACTTCACCCCCCTCTCACCCCCAAAAAAACCCATAACCATAACAGAAGAATATAGAGTGCCTGAAATCACAGACACTCAGGTTAAAACAGCCCTCTCCAAAGCCAAAAATACAGCATCAATGGGATTGGACAGTGTCTCAGGCTGCGTCCTACATGAGCTCAAAGACGAACTAACCCCTCACCTAAACACACTGTTCAAACTCAGCCTCTCCACGGGCTACATACCCATAGAGTGGTGCATAGCAACAGTTATTCCACTCCACAAAGGTGGAGCCACAACAGACCCCAGGAACTATCGCCCTATAAGCCTGACTAGCTTGGTCTGCAAGGCTATGGAGTGCATCATCATGGAACTCATTAACACAGACATTGGGAACCTCCAAACACTGGACTCTACCCAGTTTGGCTTTGTTAAGGGCAGATCATGCCTCCTAAACCTGGTGGACTTCTCTGAGACAGTTACCAAGGCTATACATGAGGGAAAGGTGGTACTCACAGCCTACCTAGACCTCGCTAAGGCCTTCAACATCATTCCCCATTCTGGTATTATAGACAAGCTCACCAGCCTGAACATAAACCCCTACGTCACAAGATGGGTTGCCAACTGGCTCATGGACAGAACCCACATGGTGAGAGTTGCAGGAGCTAGGTCTGACTCTAAACCGGTTACAAGTGGCATTCCCCAGGGCTCAGTCCTTGGACCCCTCCTGTCCGGCATATACTTCTCAGAGGTACAGGCAAGCACAGGAGGACTATGGCTGACCAAGTTCGCAGATGGCTGCAAACTAGGGGCTATAACTGTCTCTCCAGCTGACACAGACATCCTGCTAAAGGGTCTCAATGAGATGGATACCTGGTGTCAAAATCATGGCCTCAAGCTAAATGCCAAAAAGTGCATAGTCATCCCCTTTGGAAAAAACAAAGTACCTACAAACTACCACATAGGTGGTAGTTCCCTAAATACGGAAGACATAATAAGGGATCTGGTGACCGAAGTAGATAGTAATCTCACCTTTGATAATCACATTGCCAAAGTGGTTAGAAAATCCTTCTACATGGCCCATCTAATCACAAAAGGATTCGCATCCAGATCAAAAGAGCTCATTGTGCCCCTCTACTCATCACTCATCAGACCCATCATAGAGTACAACGCCCCATTTGGGATGTACCTTACAAGACACCTGCAACAGCTGGAAAGACCACAGACGCACCTCACCAAGAGGATCACTGGCCTCAAACAGATGCCCTATGCAGCTCGACTGAAGAAACTCCAGTTGTACTCGGTTGCATACCACCTGCTGATTAGTGATCTCTGCCTGACATACAAGGCCATGTCCAACCCAGAATTGATGGACATGCTCCACCTAAAGAAAACCTTATCCCCTCGAGCCACATGCTCTAGGGATCTAAGCCTCACCACAACAATAAATAAGACGTGCTGGAGGGATAGATTCCTGTCCCAGAGACTTCCCATGCTTTGGAACAAGATCCCAATCTACATTAGGCAGAGCTCCTCACTAACACTCTTCAAAAGAAACCTTGATGAGTGGATGGGAAACAGAAAGTTTACCTCTGGGATCATTTCAGTGGCTCTGCTGGACAGAGGCACAGGGAACTAATCTAAGGGGGGCGGCAAAAGCCAACACATTCTGGCTAGGCTTATAAATGCCTTCGGGCAGATAGCCTAGTACCAACCTATGAACCTGTGAACCTATGAACATCCACACCACTGATTCGACATTTCCGCATTTGTCATTTCCATACTCAGCATTCTGCACTTTAGCGCAAGTGCAGTTTCAACACTTCGGTCTCAAGCTACTAAAGTTCAATATTTCAGTAGCTCAAGATGCTGAAGTGTAACTATATATATATATATATATATATATATATATATATATATATAGTACTAAGCTAGCTGCCCTTGTAAGCCATTTTACACCTAGCCAATTTCCTTCTCAAAGATAAGAATCAAACGATGCACCTTGTGTCTTTGAGGTAAGGACCTTAACCATTATTCCAACCTTCCAGAACTTGTCAGTTATGTAAGTTAGTTATATTTTTAATGTTGGTGCTGAATATGTAATTGTTGCTGAAGTAAGTATTTTACAACCAAAATATAACAGTTGTTTAACAACTGAACAGAAATTCCCATAGTGTACTCAACACAGACACACACACACACACACACACACACACACACACACACACACACACACTCACATCCTGTACGGTTTGTATTCTAGGATGTGATGTCTTATTTGAACAAGTTATTGATAGTAATTGGAAAAATGTCAGCACCAGGAAAACTTCTTTGGCTGGCACACAGAATTTGAGTCATAAGAAGACACACGTTTTTTCTCTCAGGTTGCCCTGCTACATTAATTCACTATCTTGCAATGCTTTGTGGCATACCTCTCAAGCTCTTAGTGCAAGAATTCTGGACAAAGCCAAGAATATTTCCCTCTTCCTCCCATGTTTGGTGGATTGGGAGTTGCCATAATGGTTATGATGTTTACCTCACACATACAAGATTTGATTTTCATCTTTGAATGAAATCAGTTAAGCTGAAAATGACCCACAAGAGTTTCCAGTCTAGTACTTAAGTCAAGACCCAAAAATAATCAGGGAACAAAGACCCAGAATCAAGAACGAAATTTAAGTACTTCTTTTATAAACTTAGAAATCTCATACCCTATCGGATTTTTCATTAACATGCATTTTCTGAAGGATACAAAGTCTGAAACTTAAACGTCTGTGATAATGTAGTGACTACAATCATCACTGGTTTGCCAGAAAGCCACATATATTATGAAGACCAGACAAAAATATGTAGCAAAAATTTTGACATTCTATGAAATTCTACACACCTGAGAGGTATGCTCAGTGGCCAGTGTGTGTGTTGGGAGTTATTGTATTTCTCTAAGTCCATTTTCCCAAGCTGAGACTGAACAGTGCCACATGGTGATAACTTATTTCCAAATGAATGCTCCCTTCCATGTTTGAAATCTTTCCTCCCTCCCCATTAAAGAAAACCAGGAGAATGACTACCCATTCTTGAGCAGGAGCCTGTACTAGTTATCTGAGGACCAGAGGATCAGTCCTTGCAGGGCATCAAGAGTGATTCTGCCCTTATATGTGGCTGCAGTTATTGTCTTCACATTCATACCAGGCATGTATTAGTTTCCCAGTCAAGATAGTCTCCTAATTCAGTGCCATCCTAAGGACACCATCTGTCATTTTTGCTAACAGCTTCCTTCCTCTGATGAACAGCTTTGTATGCAGTCCCTGAGTATATTTTCCTGCCACTGCAATTACCCATGATAACCCACTGAGCTTCACCTCTGTGGTTGTTTACAAGTTCTTTTGCTATGATTCCTTCCATTATATACGGAGCTACACCTCTTAATCTTACTATATCTTTACTCTCCCTCCTATGAACTGTCTGCTGCAGGCTTTTTCTAACCCATTTCTGGCTCTTCATGTACTGTAGTTCTGTTACTGCTACTGCATCAACCTATTTACTTCTCCAGTACATCTATAGTGGCTGCCACAAACAGGCAGGATCTGTTAGTGCATATACCATAGTCTAGTGGTGTCATGCTCTTACATATATAATGGGCTGGTAGTACTGATAATATTACAGTCACACCCATACTGTATGCATATGGTATGCTAGACATTCTTTTGCCATTTTGCACGCCTGTTCTAACAGGATGCATCATAGCTTCGTTTTTGCTGTAGACTTAGCGTCCAATTGTGCAGGTAGTATCTTTGCTTCAATAGGCCATAAACAAGCATTAAAGTATGACAGAAATTGTTAACAGACTTTTAATGAGGTTATAAATTCTATGTAGATCCTTGTTAGTTTTTCTCAAGCCCACTGGATCCAGTTTTGACAACACAGATGTGTGAGCATTGTTTTATTGTCTGTCATTTTGGATTAGATGTCAGTCTTATTCATGTCTTTAAATTCAGCTTCATCTATTTTTCAAATATAGGATTTTCTTGATAGATGCAAAGAGAATCTTATTTTTTATTCTGAATTTGTTAACAGGGCTAGAGGACTGATGCCATTGGACCTATTTAGTCTCAGCTCAGGGTAAACACAACCGATACATGACATTATACACAAAGTGAATGACAAAATACAAGATATACATATACTATAGACACATTGACTATGAAAAATGGTTAGAGGGTATAAATACAACAGATAAATTACATTATATAAAGTGACTGACAAAACACAATATATACATGCATTATATACATATTGAAAATCAGAGTATACGTTCTGCATGACCATATGGTCGACTGCCTCTTGTACTACGGTTGATACCCTTCAGCAAAACCCATATAGTGTTCCTGCTGATAATATTCTGTATTCTAGGAAGTTAGATTCATGAAGAAATATAAAAGGAGGTAGCTGGAAAGACATGGCTAATCAAAAAGGTCAAAATATAGAGCAAATTATGCAAAATTTAGGAAAGCTTGGCGTGAGAAGCAATCTAGTTCTTTCAAGCTAATGAAGTCCTGAAGGAGACAATTGATAACATCAAGAAAGTGGCATAATAGGTGCATGTCAGAAGATCTGAAATATGTCACATCTGACAGAGACTCGTGATTTCACATTTTGGATCACCTATTTGCTAAAACTCAAGACATGAAAAATCTTGCCACTTTTGGGCTTCTGATTAATAATAAAGTAAACTGGCTTCATTATTCCTGGCTCAGTTATGTGTGCAAGGCAAACAATGATGTTGTTTAATAACTGTCTTAAAAAGGGTAAAAACTGCTGAGAGCAGCAAGGACAAAGAAGCAACTTCGTTGTTTAAGACTACCAGAATTTACACAAACACAGAGAAGCGTCCTTCCATTGCTACGAAACCAAGAACCAAAGTGAAATGCACCAACACCACAGTCACATTACTAAATTCTCAAGAATTCAACAATGTAGTGAAATAAATAATAACGTTTTATTAAAGTTAAGCACTTTCATCCACAAAATCAGGATTTCATCAGAACTGGTTTTACAAAATATCACACATTTAAATAACCCATTCAGTAGTTAGATGACTTGATACATTACCTAAATTTAAAGTTCACTTTCCCACTAACATAGAATATAAAAATTCTATCATCTGTCCTACAAATAAAACACTTCTTAAATTAGTTTTAAAAGTGACATTCTGATGAAGAACACTTTTTTGTCAGGTAAGTAAATAGCAGCCCAGCATTTCAAAAACTTAATAAATATCAAGTAACTGTTGAAAAAACATATAATACAGTAAAAGTTCCACAGATGTTGTATTTCACAATTTGTCAGCAAATAATTTTAAAGCAGTGTTAATAGTTAAGGTACTATCTAACATTTATTAGAGTTTAAATTTATAATTGCTACTTAATTAATGCTGTACATTTGCACAGGCAACTTATACCATGTAAGGGAAGGGGCACTTTACACAGAAATCTGCCAGATTTTCCTTCCTCTTCCTGGTACAGTTGAAGGTTCTCTTAAAGAAATATGTACATTGTTATAAGAATTACTAGGAAACTCTTACAGACCAGTTAGTCATCATCAGATGTGAACAGATTCAGGTGGAAGTGAATATTAATATAGCCTAGTGTCCTCTTCTTAGAGAGTGATGAACTTTAGTTCCAGCCTACCCAGCAATGAAAGAAAGAGGAGAGCTGCAAATAAGGTGGGACAAAGGAGGGGCTGCCTTGGGCACAAGCTGTAAGGGAGTGTGCTCATCAGTTGTTGATGGGAGTGGGAGTGCACTGTTGGCTTTTATTTCAGAAGATGTGGCTGATATCAACGGTTCATAAACAAATGCCAATACTGCATTTATTCTTGAGTTAGGAGCTCAGTGGGTTATTATATTTTTTTGTCCTCGACTTCAGGAAAAACTTTTTTTTTTCTTATTCTGGGTTCTGGATGACCAAAACTTCTGCAGGAGCTTTTTGCATCACCATAGAGTGACTCACTTAATGAATGCATACAGCGCACATTCATGACCCTTGCATTGTCCTTCTGAAGGACAGCATATTGGCATCATGAAAATGGAGATCATCAGGATATGAATATTGGGGAAGAGTTTGTAGTTTACCATTATTATGGTATTCTAAGACAGAAATGTGAAGGTGACTAAAGCCAAAGAGAAAAGAGGAGACTCATAAGAGATGGCTTTGTTTATTTTCTTGGAAACGTGAAGTATGGCCCGTACTATTGGTGCTGCTATAGGTGACCTACGAAGAAAACAGGGAAAGTTATCATTAACTAAGGACATTACTACACTCCTGATCTTTCCTTCCAAGAAAAAGTCATGCCAGCACTGTCATCCAGAGCAGACTCTCACATTTTATTAAAGTCCCCTGCACAAATTATTCAAGAAGCAGCAGCTTCATTGATAGTTAAGATTGTTCATTTCTGTCACTGATGATGCTGTAAAGGACTACATTATTCAGAAAAGCCGCATACCAGTGGAAAAGATCTGTTCTCAATCACTGGAGACACTACCAATATGAAATTCTACATTTGTTATAAAGAATATCAGTGTACAGGGGCAACAGGTTCGGAGATACTGCAACATTGGTAAAGACCCCTTTGTGGATCATTGATGGAATGTCCCAGACTTATGTTAGCATCTGTGAGCAGTTCTATATCATAGATGTATGACTCAGTGTTAGGAAATAGGGAAGAAATTTATCTGATCCTTTTTTTCCAAAATCCTGGAAGTAGACAACAGGTTTGAGAGCTAGACTTGAGTCCAGCCTATTGCTTGTCTTTCTTTGCATATATAGTCATTAATAGGGATGGTTTCACTTCACAAGAATTGTTTGATGCCAGTCTTAGAAAGGATAAGGGTCTGATATGGATGCATGACCCCTTTCTTGAGTTTCAGCTGCAAATGAAGTCCTTTATGGTTTGGCCTTCCACAGTGGAACACAGGGACATTGGAACAATACTTGGCAAGTGTTTACAGGAACCGTAGGATGCTTAATCATACACATCTTTAAGTAGACACACTATAAAGCTCTTCTAATTTTTTTACAATCACTTAATAGTATCCCACATTGATAAGAGCAGTACATACTAATCCTCGTGTAGTTATGTCTGCCCATTTGGTCATCAAAATTAGACAAAGAAGTACTTTGTTTGACCATGGAATTTACTTTCTCCATAGACTGAAATTAAAATAGCTTAGCAGGCACAGTCTATATATTAGCCTGCCCTTCTAGCAAGTCTTGTTTAATTGCTAGTACAGATTAAACTCCCTAGTACAGGTATTTGTAGAGCTAGTGGATTTGTGAAGAAAGACAGAGTTTTTCATGACTCAAAAAGTGAGACCCAGATAACTTCAGAGCGAGTAGGCTACTAAGTAAAAGGAGAGTTGTAATAATCAATTGGGGTAGTTGAAGGATTTAAGGTTTTTAATTTTCTTGGTTAAAAATTGTTGAGGCCTTTCCAGTTGATTGATAATGCTTGAATTTGTGCATACCAAATGGGGCACTGTACTCAAAGGGTCTGAAAAAGGGAAGGGTCCTGTGGTAGGATGACTCCTTTTGATTGTGGTAGGGTTAGGACAATGTCAGCATCATCTCCACAAACAGATGATCAAAATATCTATATGACTTTATGAAAATAGAATGTAAGTAAATAAGTTAAGACATGAATGACATACAGTACAAAGAAACACTTTTTAGCAAACCATGCTTTGCCTGCTCACTATGTGCATCAGACATAAGTTAACCTAATCAGATAGAAGTAGTTCATGATTATGGTGTAAAATACAAAAGAGTTGTCCACATAAGTATCAGATCTTTTATGATCATATCTGTCTGAAGAGGAGTATCATTTATAACACATGGGGTGGAATAAGCTTTTTTGCCGTACTCTACTTTGGAGGACTTTTTTGCATTTAGCTTGGTACCATTTTCATCATGCCAGGTGTGTCTAAGTACTTATGTTCACCTGAAAAGCAACATGTTTTACATCAACATGCATTTTCTGAACAATAAGAAGTGTGAAAGTCTGTCTGTGATTATTGATTGAATATAATCCTCTGTGATTTACCAAGAAATCAATTTTTTAATGACAGAAAGGGCAAAAATATTCAGAAAAATCAACAGCATTCTGCAAAATCAGAGATGTTCTCCAAAACTTTGAACAGTTGAAAGGTATGCTTATCTTCATGTTGCCCCTTCTTCATTCACAGTGTAAACCTGTTAGGTTAGTGATGTACATCAGTCCCATTGTTTGTCTGATACCTGGATATAATATGTTTTTGTTATTCACTAAGAGTAGGAGTATAACTGTCAAATGGACCTGTGGTTAAGCAAGGACAATTGTTAAGTTAGCTCATCTTCAGGAAGGCAAGGCACTGCACCAGTTTTAATGTCCGCACATTTAAAGTTAATTAACACATTCCAGGCTTTTCCATCTAACTTAAATTTAGCAAGAAGATACAAAGAGGTGGACTTGAAGTGGATAAGAAGATGGCTCTAGCCAACATAGACACTTATGCCACAGTCATATACCCAGGTACAAGAGCTGTAGCAGATGCTAAAATTAAACTACTGATTCCACTGGATAAGCTTTATTACTAGAAAACACAGCGGTCTGATTGACTAGGATTTCTCGTTGTGTCCCAACTTTCCAAAAAGGTCTTAGGACAGAATAAACAAATTATTTTAACTATTTCTACTCTTGTCTTCAAATGTTGGGCGAAAAATAGAAGGACATATCAGTAAAGATTTCAATATTTAAAAAGTTGGGAGCACACAAGGAATCTCAGTGTAATGGTACAAAAATTGTATATATTTCAGTACTGCTGGTCTAGAGCTGAGTTATAAATGAAAGCGATCTTACAAATTCACTGTCAACATTTACAACAGTAGTAAGACTTCTCTAGCCTTGTTATACTGAAGAACAGTCATTAATGTGGTTTAGAATACTCTGAATCAGAGTCATAAAGGAGATACAGAACTGACTAGGACTGCAATGCATTACTGCATATGTATAACAGCCTGTGTGAAATAAAGTTTCCTTCTGCATGTTTTCCAGCCTGCAGCTTTTATTATTGATTTACTTGATTTATTACTACAGACTGATTTTCTTACTATGGCTGGTTTATTTGTGAACTTGTGTAACTAACTCCTCCGTTATTCACAAAGCACATACCCACATGTCAGCCTCCTGTAGACCCAGACATTATAAGTAAACTTGTGCAGATTAACTGCCTTTGAAAAAATCCTCAGTGATAGAGAAAAGCCAGTGTATTCCAAAGCATAACATTGCTGAGGAGCAACACTGACATAACAGCAAGGAATTCCAGCTGTATGACTATAAAACACATTTGTATAATTGCGGTATGCTGCTGCAGACTGTGCACAGAACCATGAACTGGAGACTGTTCTCAGAACCTTCCAGAATACAGCAGTGAAACAAACTTCCACCTGTTAGAATGCACGCAGAAAAAGTACTTGTATTTAAATAATCTGTACTTGATTATGAAATAACTACTCAGAAATGTCTTTACATCACTCACTGCCATGACCAAGGACAAATGTGCACAATGTAAAGTCTGATAACAGCAGCTGTGTGCAGCATTATTGGTGCTCTGCACTTTGCTCTATGCCACTCACAGACCTTATTACAGGTTCGATCAGGCTGGAACACAAACCAGTTTTCTGTTTACAAATCTCACATAGGCCTAGAGAACATATTGCATCCTCTGTACACAACCCAATTTAAAAGATGCTCACAAGCTTATGAATACCCCACTTCCTATGTCAAGGACTTCCATGTGGAACCTGATGTACATTTTAGGTATCAGCACAGTAATGTGTGGTGTGTAATACTCGGTAAAGACAAAGTGGTAAGCATTTCTCCAAGTTGGACAGCATAAAGGTAGGATCTTGCTATATCCATTTTACATATTTCCATTCTCTATGAGATGGTACAAATTTGTTTGACAATTATTTGTTTCTGTTTTGTTTGTTTGGTAATGAAGCAAACTATTTAAAATAACACCTTACTTGTTGAACTAATAAATGGACTAAGTTTATAGTAACATGAGACCACAAAAAAGACAGATTTTAAATAACAGTATCTGGTTTACAAATCTATTCAGTCTACTAATATTTCTCCCACACTGTAGCTGTGTAGCAGGTTTATTAAATTAAATCACCAAGTATGTGGTACATATAGCCATGTGTGATGCTTCTGTAAGGAACAAATATACAATTTAATGTGAAAATGTAAAACAATTCATTCTAGATCTACTTTGTGCTTTAAAGTACAGGTACAAGTAAACCAGAAACTTGTAAAAGGTACCCACTAGATGGCAGCATAAGTATATACAAAAATTCAAATCAACTCTGTCAATTACCAGTAATGTTATTTCATAGCTGTACCTGGGTCGTGGATGAGGGGCTTTATAGCTACGAAAAAAGCAAATATTTAAAATGCCCATCTAGAAATTGTGCATGAACTTCAACTGTTTATCCAACAGATTGCATTTAAGTCTTTGTGAATGTCGCAAAAACAAATAACTGCACAATTTAAAATTAAAGTCAAGTAAAAGGCTAGCCTAAGACATAAGAAGTGTCTCCATTCACTACCAAAAACAGGAGAGCAGTTCAGTCACCGATGACTTTAATGGTCCGTAGTTATCAACTGTAATGAGAATACTTGTGCATCTAAAATAGGAAGCTGACACCACATCTGAGAAAGAGACATGAGTGAATCATGCAGATGATGCGTACTGCTCAGATTTACACTGAATCAAATTCCCACAAGAGAAGCAAGACAGACAGACAGACAAGCAGATAGAGTATCTAAATAACTATTATTCAAAGCTAGAGAGGGCATTTATGGAATGTATTAGTATAGGGTAGGAATGAGATGATGGAATTACTGCTGATGTGAATATAAACAGTTTTCTAAAGAGGGTGCTGAGCCTTGGCAGGTGTAGTTGAGAAGAATAGCAGTTGAAAAATAAACAGTGGTTCAAACATATAGGATTAAGACTTGGAAAAAAAAAAACATTGCTGTTGGAGAAATTAGTAACATGAGATGTATGAATCAATAAAATAAAAGGAGTTTGTAAAGCAGAATCACAAATTAGGAAGGCAGTAGTTGCCCTCTAAAGTCTGTTTGCTATTTCAAGTGTAATGCCATTCACAAAAAAAAAAGAAAATCCTTTGCTGCAGAAGAAGAAAAACTGTGATTCCTAATGAGCTGACTGCATTCATTATGGCATTTTACCTTAACAATGTACAACTCACTGCTCTAACTGTATCTGTGACCAGTTTATATACTGATATTAAATCTAAAACATATTAATGCTAAACCATGGTGGGTCAGCAGAATAGCTCATAGGTTCCTAGGTTCATAGGAGATTACTAGGCTAATGGTTTAAGGGCCCTTACAAGCCTAGACAATGTAACCTGATTTTAATCAATATATGGCCCCTAGGGCAAAAGGCTGGCATGGATTTGTGCCTGTGCACTGAGTATCTTACAGATTGCCCCTGTCCATAAGGGACATAGGCACTAACCCAGGAGTGAATCTGCTATTCCCCATCCATTGATCTAAATTGTTTTTGAAGATAGCCAGGGAAGGTCTCTGTTTAATGAGAATATGAAGCCTGTTCCAAAGAGGGGGCAATTTCTAAAACACATATCTGTCTCACCAGCAGTGTCAGTTATATATGCAGGAAAACAGAAGGTGATTTGTGAAAACAAATTTGCTTTTGAGAACAATCAGATGAAAACTTCCCTTTAGGCTTTTTCCTGATTTTGATGTACTATAAACTGTCAGGAGGTAAGACATGTTGTACTCATAGTTCTGTGCAGGGAACTACCAGATACATATTGAAAGCTGTCATTGTTACATGCCACTCTGTAGCCATGTAAGACCTCATGCTGTGCACAAGGATGCACACTCATGTATTTCTTTAGAATAAATAGATTTCAATTAAGGAGACTGCAAAATATAGCACAAAAGAAAATGCATTTTGACCCGTCTGGATACTGCATTGCTGTTTGAAAATGGTGACTGATGAAAAGCTGTTGTTAGCTAAGTTACATTATTGTATAAAATTATCTTTAGTCATGTACTCACTGCATTATAAATGTTCTGTGTGGGTATGTATTTGGTGACATATCCGGACCTTCCCTAGATGTACAAGTCATGTATGTGATACCCCTGTTGTGGTTCATATTCCCTCACTACATGATCTAACTCTTTCAACCTTTTTGTTTATAAACTCTGGCATTTACATACCATATATAAAAAAACACAACACAACTCCCATGTATGGTATTGTGCAGAATGTTTATGAATATGGTGATCAATAATTCCCTCAGTAACTCACACTAAACTGCTTGGTGTCGAAATTGACAATAACTTCAAATTTGACATTCACATACCCCAAACCATCAATAAGGTCCACAGGAAACTAGGTCTCTTGTATAGAAACAAACAATTTCTTACAAGGAACACAAAAGCTACTATGCCTCCCCAATACTGACCAAACTCTGCAAAACTGACTTAATCAAACTGGAATCTGCTATAATAAAATATCAAGGTTTGCTACTGATGCATCCTATAGGCCCCATCACTGTACATCTCTTAAACAACTAAATTGGCTCAAACTTCCCTAGCTTCAACATTTTAATCAACTAACCTTTGCACACAAAATTATCCACCAACCTGATAAAATCTGTGCTCTCAAAAATATTATACATCCAGATATTACTTCTTAATCTCTTTGTTCTAGTAACCAACACCTTCTAGATACCACCAAAGCCAACAACTTAGCTGGGAATTTTCTCTTTTCTAACTATATTCCTAAAACATGGAATAAGCTGTTATCCTAAGTAACCTCAAACAGCTCCATCTTACAATTTAAAAAGCTCCTTAGGTCACACTTAGCAGACACCTGACTATATTCTTGCAACTCTCCTGGAAAGGCCTCCCTTAGTCTCCTTGCAAATTATTGTCCTTGAAAAAAAATCTCACAGGTAGTATTAACTACATCTGTAGGAAAATAGCCTTCAGTATCATTTAAATTGTATTCTACTCATTATGATATATAATGTGAATCATTTGAGCTAAATAATTGTATTTTCCACCATTATGTATCTGTTATTTGCTATCAATGCAGTAATGTCTAAATGTTTGTTAACTTCTGTTATGTCAGTAAATGATATATCTGTATCATTTTCCATGTTTGTTAAACTCTAATTTGCTGTAATTGGTGCTTTTCTCCCCAAGCCTCTACTGAAAAAGGACCTGCATCCTGTCTGACTTTCCTGGTAAACAAATATAACATAAAAATAAAATAAAATAAATTAAAATAAAAATTGATAAACCAGCAAGTTAGGCTGCTTATTTTATTAACTTATAAGCATCTTAAATATTCTTGTTTAAGTGTTGTCAGCAGTGATTACTCATCAAATCATGCTGACTTTCTGCAGTACTGCTATAATCTTCTAAAACATAATATGTTAATTGTGTACTTTGTGCTAACAATCACTCATTAAATAATCTTGGCACTTTTTAATGTTAAGGATAACACCACCTAAAAAAGACCCTGGGTGAGATTCAACAAAGCCTACATGATCATTTTTGACCATGGGCACATTATGGAGCAATGCACATGTGGCCATGAATAGTTTAAGATTCGGTAAACTCCATGTAGTGGGTGCCACGCACTCATGCACAAACATGGAAAATTCCATGGCATGCAAATTACAGCAAAAGTAGCTGAATTGTACGCTAATGAAGCAAATCAACAGAGTGGAGTGATTCAACTTGCTGTAAAGCAACCGTGCAGACTCAGTGCTTGTGTTGGCCATGTATTAGAAAGTTTTCCGAATTCAGCCATGGAAAGGAGTCTACATGGAAAAACACCAAGTAAAAGTCTATAGATTTGTACAGAACAGACTATAACATGTAACCCCACACATTTATAACATTGTCAGACATGGTGGATGCTAGAAAATTAGACTAAAAATAGTAGCAATTTATTTTTAAGTGCCATGACATAAATGCAGTTTTGCTACCCCACCCCCAAATGAAGAATGTACTCGTGACTAATATAGACAGCTAAAAGTGTAAACCCCATGACATATACTATTCATACTGTCATGTAAGTATATGCAGTATATACCCTACAGAATGCAGTCAAATTGTATCAAAACCTGCATTCCTCTCTATAGATATATACCACAGTAATATCTTCCCTTGAGTGTACAACATTGGGCTCCTCTTCAGTTTCCCTGCCTACAAGGTTACCATCCATGTAGATTCAGAGCTGTCAGCATGGTGAAGATGCAAATGAGGTCAAAACTCATTAAAATTGCTGAATCCCCAAAAAATTGTAACCATGTAGGGATGTTCACTTCTTGTAGGCACTTTGGCAGTGTTCATGTTGAATTCATGGTAAAAGTGAATGATGACATCAGGGGGTGTCAGGTTACACTTACAGAGGTGTAAGTGTAAGTCTGTGAAGTGTAAAAGTGAAAGTAAGTAGTGCACAATTCACAAGTTTTGTTTCATCCTCATTATTTGTTAAAATGTATCATCTTTAAGTTTATTTTTTAATTTTTGTCCTTGTTTGCATGATGCTGTGTTTAGCACAACCAAAGTAAATGGAGGAATGAAAGGCAGGTTTCTCAGTGCTTGTCATATAACTATTCCTGTGGCAATATGAATATGTGCAGGGCTTGAGTATAGAAGGTTCTGGGTTTTAGTGCAGGTTCTGCAACCTTTCCTTCACTTTTTGAGCTGCATATTTGTGCACTACCACAGGCATGGAGAAAAGTAATAACCAGCTCACCAGTGTTTACCTTATTACTGTATAGGTGTGCAACACACACTAATGAGCACCAACGGAGTTGATATATTCAATAAAGCAGCAGTTATTTTTCATAAGTACTAATTTCAGCATAAGCAGGTGATTTTCTGTATGGTGGAACTATTGAACAATCTATAAAAGCATCCATGAAGTCTACATTCTGTTTTTTCCTCCATATTTTAATGCAATGGGAGTAAAAACAAGGAAATTCTAGGCATGAAATAAAATTTTGTCAACTGCTGCATTTGAAAGGTAAGTCCTGAACCTAGAATGTAACCTTTAATAATATTATGGCTTATCTTTGTATTTCTTCAGTTGGTGCAGTAATGAAGTAAACAGTAGTGGATTTGTATAGAAAGTACCTTAACTCATTACATACAAGTGATGCCAAAGGACTATCTGCAGTTAATTCCTACTGATACCTCTAGGTGTCAAATATTGCTTGTTCATATTTGCATCAATAATTCCAAAACCATCCTATGTACAAGGTTTTAAAAAATTTAATTTTAAAGCTTATGTAGTGGCAAACTCAACTGCATTAATATTTGACCTCTGGCTAGTGCAGGTAAAGAGATATTAACTGTTGTTTTTACATTAATTTATGTAGATATAATTTTCACATTTTTTCTAAATATCTCAACAACCAAGTAACACAGATAGAATGAAAGCTCTCAGCTAAATGAATTAAATTATTCTGACGGCATGCGTGTAACTTGAGTGGTTGATGAAATATTGTATGTTGTTTACAAAATATTACAAATATAACAATTACTCCCCACGATTCAGGAAACCATTTTTTTCCATGCAGAAACAGTGTAACTGCTCCTGGATGGAAAATGGCCGGTGAGCAATTCAGGATAGTGCCGTTTTCACGTGCACGAACGACCCTATACTGTTCTAGCACGGAAAACCATGGGGCTTGCAAATTACCTCATTTGCTGGTTAAAACCATGCTAATGAGGTGATTTAGAGATTCACCAAGCTACCCAACTCTGTGTTAGAACAGTGTCAGTGCAGAAATGTATTCAGTTAATAACCAAATGCATTTCTGCAAATGACAAAATGGAAGAATGACAGCTCATGAAAAAGCATGTATTACCAGGGGCGGCCCGTGCTATCGGACTGCTGGACTGCAGCCCCCTCAAACCAAAAAGAACTCAAAAAAATAAAAAAAAAAGTTTTAAATTTCGCGGACTACGCGCATGCGCAGTAGACCAGAGTACTGGTCTACTGTATGCGCATGCTCACGGCAGTCCGGCAGGACTGATAGGGAAACGCAAGGAGACGTCTGTGCACTTTAAAGTGCACAGACACGCTGGGATTATACAGCTCGGCCGGACTGCAACACGAGCAGCAGGATTGGGAGCTGCAGTCTCGTCGGGAAAGGGTTTTGGATGCGATCTACTCTCGCGAGTCGTTGGAGTATTGCGCGGGAAGGGGATTGGATCTAACGTTGGAGGACAGGTAAGTGTTGAATATATGGTGCTTGTGAAACTGGTTAAGTGTTGAATATATGGTGCTTGTGAAACTGGTTAGTATGGACAACATGTGTGTGCATATGGTGCTTGTGAAACTGGTTAGTATGGACAACAGGTGTGTGTGTGTGTGTGTGTGTGTGTGTGTGTGTGTGTGTGTGTGTGTGTGTGTGTGTGTGTGCACGTGCTCATGTTAGTTATGGGATTAGAATACATGTGTGAGTGTTTCTTGGCTAGGATTAGAGTAAAGGCTAGGAAGGGATAGATTTGGTGTTGTATGTGTATTTTACTGCATGTGAAGTACGTTTGTGTGAGTGTGTAGTGTAGCGGTTCTGCTAGGGGAAAGTGGTTTTGGAAAGTAATAGGGTTGGGTTTAAGAACAACAATAGGTTTAGAGTTAGCACCCATGATTAATAATTAATAATTCTATCCCTAGCTTCTACTTACAAAGGTACTAGAATTTTTCTGCCATTACCTTAGCATTATGAAGGATATGCAAGGTAACAAAAATTAGAAATAAAGTCACTCTTGCAGATAGTTCTGAGGCAAGTGTATCTGAGACATCACTAACTGAAAATGGCTGTTGCCCGAGAATTTCCGAGTATGAGAGACAGGCCACTACACCTCATCCTTGGAGGGAATTCAGCGATGAGTCAACACTGGGAGATATTTTACCTTCATAGAGTACATGGTACTTTCCTTCCCTATCAGTTAACATTTAAACTCAATCAATATATTTTCCGCAAGGGCCCTTGCTACATGTCATAATGTATTCATGGTAGGAGGTGACCACTAGCAAACATTGGTCCCTGCAATTCCGAGGATTTGCATATGTGTGTCTTTATACCCTGCCACACAGAAATTTACATCATGCAATTATAATTTCTCTACAACTTTACTATGTTTTTATACCACTGAAATATTTTTATTCAAGAAAATGCTGGTTATATACATAGCTCACATTTTTCATAGCACTAACTGTGGACACAAAATTCATCTCAATGCAGTATTTGCTCATTGTGTGTCATAGGGATGAATGTTTTAAAGAAAATTGGTATTTGCTTGTCTTTTATTCCCCCAAACTATCATGGATAAGAAAAATAGCTCATTATTTCAGCTCTTGAAAGGTAGCTAATTATCTACTACAAAAGGGGCTTCAAACTCCAATGGGCCCCGAAGACTGAACCCAAGTGTCATGACTCAAAGCATAGAGAGAAAGATAATTCACAAGAATACAGAAAGAAAGAAAGAAAGATGCTCAGAGTTGATATGGGTGATGCTGTTAAGGAAACTTCTTTTGTTAATATGAAACTGAGTGGAGAATGTATCCATATTTCCTGCTTCCACTTCTACTAGTGTTTCTGAGTTGTCTGTAATTGTCGCTCATTTTTTACCCCTAACTAGTGAGACAAGACATAGATCCTGAATGTTTGTTTCAGAACATAGAAATAATCTGCTGTTTATCCCATCATCTACCAGGTCCATGAGGTATTTCCAGAGCCACTCTGTTACTGTGGAACTTTTTTTCCTGTCAATACAGTAGGAAATGTTTCCTCCTTTTTTCCCTCTGCTATCATGGCCGACAGAGACACTCATTCCTTGACCTCCATTTCTACTTTTTTAATTCAGTTCTCTTCATGATCCCCTCTTTTGGTACTGATTCCAGTGGGGCAAGTCACAGATGTTGGTAGCAGCAGATGTCAGAGTGTCAGTTGTGGTCTTGGTCTTGGAGATATGGCTTATGAAATTGATTCCTTCTGTACCAACAGTGCTACCAATGCCATTATTTTTTCCAAGTCAATGCGATCTATATCATAGTTCCCATTAGCCCCAGGAATTTAGTTTGGCCCTAAGAATGTCTAGGCCATTACTGATCTTGAATGGGTTATGCTTTGGGTAGTTAGCCTCATAGGTTTCAACATCTATATTTGACTTGACAGGCATGTCAGCAGTGTTGTTCAGGGTTAAGCAGTCAGAGTCAAGCTCACCACCAATTGTTTTGGTGCTGGTTTTAACCTCAGTAATAAAGACAGTATTGCATGTTTCACCATTGGCACCTATGTCTCACACAACTATGACCTTAGCAAGGGATATTCTGCTTCTTCAGAGATTTGAGCTGGCACAATAAGTGACCACAAACATACTATTCTCATTTGGAATAATGAGGAAGTCCAACAAAGTTCACAATATCTCAAGATGCATAGCTTCTGAAACATTAACCAAGGAAATCGCATCAATCTAATAAATCACATCAATCTAATACAAAAAACAAAATGGAAGTCCATACCAAGTTTTTGATTTTTTTATGTTTTGCAGAATATGTTATTCAAATTTCAGCTGATCATCTGTAGTGACGCCTAACAGTTTAGCATGGGGAAGGATTTCAATAGGAGAATTGTTTTGGCTTACCACTGACAAATGGGAAGGATGTTGATGGTAGGAAGATTAGTATTTTGGATTTGTTAGCATTTAAGAAGAGATGATTTTGGTGCATCCAGGCCTCGGTGGTTGAGAAGGCACATTGGGTCTTTGCTAGGAATTTGGGGAGGTTATTGGCAAAGCAAACTAAAGTTGAGTTGACTACATATTGGATTATTTTGGTATTGGGTATAGTTGAGTGAAATGTATTGATGAATATGTTGAACAACATAGGACCTAGGATAGATCCCTGTGGAATGCTGGTAGGGGTAAATAGAAAGTGAGAGATACCATTTTTTCCATTTTACAGCTTGGAATCTGTCAGTCAGGTTACTTGAGAACCAAGAGATGGAATTTTGTCAACTGTTATTTTGTCAGCTGCTCAACTTAACAGTACTAATATTAAAAAAGGTGTCCCTTCTTTGACAGGTTCCCAGCTGTATTGTGTGGCTATTTTATATTTTTGCATCACATTTTTGGTCCATTTTTTATAAAATTGTGGTTTTCTGGCAAATTAGTGGCAAATCATTAAAGACTGAAGTTAGAAAATAATGACAGACATTTGAGTTTCAGATTTCATACCCTTCAGAAAATTCAGACTAATGCAAGACCTACTATTTTCTTTCTAAGTTTATAAGAGCAATACTTAAAAATTGTCCTTATTTTTGGGCCTTTGTCCCACTTCTGTTTATGGCTTTGTCCAGATTTCTTGCTCTGAGGTTAAGAGGTATGACAAATGTGTCAGGACCATCACTATCAGCCAGAGACATTTCAAATTGTGACATACTTGCTGCGCCCCACTCCCCCATGTAGTGACTCTGGATGTGTCCAAGCAAGGCAAGGAGCAATTATGCAGTGTAAGTGTGCAGAGTATCCCCCCATCCAAAGTAGACACACTCTGTCCTTGATTTTGTAGAATGTTCTGGTTTTCTGATATATTTTTATACTGTTGATTTATGCTTCATATTATTCAAAAAATGCATTTTGTTGCAGTCCCTGTTGCTCTGTGTTTAAGTAGCAATGCTTTAATGACTATCAGGTAAGCTTGTTTGAAACTATAAGATGCACGTAAGCTTTAATAAGCATACTGTTAAAGAATTACCAACATTGAAAGCCTTTTTGTTGTTGCCATGCACAGAATGTTTACATAACTCAATAATGTATAAGCCTTAGGTATTGAAATGCATATGACAGTATTTGTAATAAATGACAGGTTTACAGTTTTTTCAGAAGCTCATTACATTTGTTGGAGACTTGCAATCATCTTTACAGGCTTTACCCTTAAACTAAACAGAATGCCAGTCTATCATGTGTGGTCCATAACCTGTGCAGTAATCTGTTAAACAATTTATCTTGAGCTTGTTTCTTGTTTGCTGTTCATTTTTTACTTTGATCATGTTTTCCCCCTGAAACAAGGATAGTGCTTGTCAGGCAGCAGGTCTTTTTTGGATAAGAAACATTTTTACAAGTAGGGGTATCACAGAGATTGCTACTTTCAGCATGTTATTTGGTACTTTTATAAAGCGGAATATAAATTATAATTAGAACTGCAGTGCAAGGAGAATTAGTTTGAGTTGAGTGCTGCTTGTTTTTTTATACTTTATTTTGACTGGCATTCCAGCAATGTATTTATAAAGTAATTTATTTTCTCATGCTTCACAACCTTTTTGTTTTCATCTAGATATTAAGTAAGCTATCATATAGCCAATGCATTGAAATATTTTTTTTTCTTCTCCACTTCATTTTGTCTTGATTGGATTCTCATAATGATGGTTTGGCACCTAGGACAGCGTATTTAATTAAAGTCCCAGTTTTTTATGGTTTTGAGTATAGATGCACTGATTTCTACTTGGCCACACCCATTTCTGTTTGCCCCACCCATTCAACTGTCTCCTGCAGCCCCCCTTGGATTTGAAGTCACCAGCCGCCACTGTGTATTACGTTCATTATTCATGCCAATGGCCAAATATAAGGCCATTGGCATGAAAAATTGTTTCATTTTTATGAAAATTAAACTTTTTTTTTTTTTTTTGACCGATCTCGGCCGTTTAAGCATAGGGTAGCGGCACACAAATACGATTATGCCGAAAATAAAAAAAAAAATGGGAAAACTCAATTTTAAGGTAAATCTGCATTTTGCCATTATAGTCTATGGCATGCAGAATGTAAACAATACCAGGAAGCACTGGTTGTCAAGGGAAAAGGGCCCGTTTTAGTGCAGTGACTAATGACCTACACATTGGGGTATGCAAATGAGGGGATTGTTACTGAATCACAAAATATTCTAAGTCCACACACTGCACCTAACCATGTAGATACTAGAACAATATCATGTTGGCAGGAGGAGCAACTAACAGGAAAAGGGGGTGTGTAATGCCTGCTGTAAGCACATTAGAGCTCAGTGGGCTGTGTTTACCCTTAGCTAAGCACAGTTAAGGAAAGGGGTGTGTTAGCACTGTTTGCATTGCTTAAACATGTGTGCACAGCATGCACCAGGATTTAAACTTCTTCTTCTTTCAGCTTTTCCCAGTTAGGGGTCACCACAGTGGATCACCAGACCGAGAGTATGCAATCCACCTACAGCATGTCTTTGGGATGTGGAAGGAAACCAGAGCACCTGGAGGAAACCCATGTGACCACAGGGAGGACATGCAGACTCCATACAGAAGGCACCCTAGCCGAGGATTGAACCGAAGAACCTCTTGCTGTAAGGTGGCAACCCTAACCGCCGCACCACCATGGCCGCCCGCACACCGGGTTTTAAATTAAAAAAAAACAGGAAACAGCAGCAGTGTTTACATTTGAGCACTGTGAATGCATGGAGCGCCTCGGGGCTTAAACTAGGAGGAAACTGGTAAGGGGAAATAGCAGTAGGAAAGCAATCAAGGAGAAATAGCATGGCTGGCAGGTGGAATGTATCAGAATCAGCCAATTACACAGGCAACAGCCCAGAACACCACTATAAACTATGCAAACACCTTTCAGACTAGTTTTTTTTCCCCACAAACGCTACACCACCAGTGTACACAGACGGGGGAGTTTTAACTGGCAAAACTAACCAAAAATGTTAGAGGCTGCTGCCACTTTACTCTATCAATATGTGCAAGAGGCTGAGGGTGGTGAGGAGGAGAATGCTGACAACCGACCCACAGTGAGGAGTAGGAGAAGAGTGTATAGACCCAGGGTAACTTACCAGGGCATACATGAGCTGGAGATAGTAGAACACTATAGGGTGGACAGGGACATTCTACAGCAAATCATCAAGCTGTGCTGGCCTTGCCTCACACACAGAACTGACAGAGGGGAACCTATCCCAGTGGATACTAAGGTATGTGCAGGCTTAAGAATACTAGCCACAGGTACCTTCCAAAGACCAACTGGGGATATCATGGGCATCTCACAGGCATCAGCATCCAGGGTACTCCACCAGTTCCTGGATGCCATGACACCACATGCCAATGAGCACATATATTTTCCCAACATCCGTGATGCATTGACCAGAAGTATGCATCTCTTCCACCATATAGCAGAATATTCTGAGGTAGTTTGTGCTATAGACTGCACTCACATCTGCATCAAAGCACCACCCGGTGAGTGAGGTAGGGTCTACATGAACCACAAGGGCTTCCCCTCCATCAACTGCCAGGTCATGTGCAATGCCCAGAGCATTATCATGCAAGTGTGTGCTGGCAGCCCTGAAAGCTATCACGACTCCCACATCTGGTATTCTTCACAGCTGTATCAGGGGTTTGCCAGGGGGGACATCCCATATGGTCATCTAGTGGGGGATGCTGGCTATGCACTGGAGCCGTGACTGATGACACTCATCAAAAATGCACACACACCTGAACAAGAACGCCACAATGAGACACATGCACATACCACGATCATTGTAGAGCATGTGTTTGGGATGCTCAAGTCACGGTTTCACTGCCTTGACATATCCGGTGGAGCCTTGCAGTACTCCCCAGCTACATGTGGACAAATGTTCGTTGTATGTGCCATGCTACACAATATGATCCTGTGGAAACAGCTGCAGCAGGAACAGCACAGGGAGGGGTCACACAGCCCCGCAACATTGCCAAGGCCACCACAGGCACAGAGGGACTCGGAGGAGAAACTTCCTGAGCCTGCCCCTGTAGGCAGATGGAGGCATGCCCAGTATGCCCTGTCCTTGGCAAAGAGGCAATCCATGGCACACACACTGACACTGAAGGAACCCAGGGACTGATAGCTCTCTCCAACTCGCACACACAGTAAAATGGATGCCAAACATGACACTACCTGTGCTTTACCATCTATAGGGAGTGTACTACGTGCATCCAACATAGTCAGCCCTCCAACACCATCCAGAATACTGGCCCAGCAACAAGGTAAGTCACTCTTCCTATCAATTAGTGAATGGAGTAGTATGTTCTGATAGTTGTATGTATGGTATGGATGCACGCATTCAAGGGAATTGGGTGGCTGAATGGGATAGCAGCAGACAGCTGACAGCTATATGGGACAGCAGGAAATCAATAACAAATACTAGTGTCAACATATTAGGCAGTACTACACAAGGCAACAACTCCCACCGCAGTACATGTTGTGGCCCAAATAACTATGGGTGTCCATAAGTCACACACATGGATATCAATGAGGGTCACATACACACCACCAGCCTCACCCAGCAGGACAGGTTTACATGACCATAAAGGCCTCCAAATGAAGGCAATGGTGAACAGCCCCCCCCCCCATCCAGACCTACACAGACATACTACAACAGGTCTGGCAGATGCACTTTAGTTATGAAGGGTAAGAAGTCTGAAACTGAAATTTATGCCATTAAAATCTAACATGTGTACTCTACTGATATGCCTACTTTCTGCATGATAGGTCACAATACAATATGAAATGGAAGCCAACGGAGTAACTGAAATACCGGTACAGTCATTGCAAATGTTTAAAGTCTTCAGGTGTGCCTCCCCCCCAGAATCCTATATAGAAATGCAGTAACATGTAAATTTGAGGAGTAATATCACTGGAGCACAGATAGCCAGAGCTGTCCCAATCTACATAATAGATTGTTCTATGTGTACAATATGCAGGGGTTAGTGTGGTTAGTTTGTTGTGTGTTTAATATTGTCTAGAAGCAGTCAGCATGTAGGCCTGTATGGTTGTATCTCAGTGGCCTAGGTACAGTACTGTGGTCGACAGGGCCATGTTCCAACAACTGCAGTGCCAACCACACAGCTTCTCAGCTACACTCATGTCAGCAGTTGTACATACTCCCTGTCCAGATGTCAATATCTGTCACCATCGGAAAGCTGGACATGCCATGAACTGGGACCCATGCATAGAAACAGTACACAGGTGGAAGTATCCTACACAGAGTGAATATAAAATAACTGTCGACTGCACACAACTTTGGAATTATACATAGAGGTTAGCATCACATTAGTTATCCCTCTAGTATGGAATACTGGTAGTGTAGCCAATCACTGGCAGACCACAAAAGGCACAGTTATAAAGTAATGACAGGCTGCCCATGTCCACACACAAGGCAGCATAAGGGGAATGTCCCAGGTATATCCATGAGTCAGGTGCCAGTAGTTTCCATATCGCACATGCACTCAGCTCATCCCACCATCAGCCACAGGTTATCACAGGTCATATCCTTGCTGTAGGGAATGAGTACAACATGACCCCATCTCTGTATGGGAATACATACATGATGCTGCATGCTGAATAGATGTCCCATGCAGGTGTGTCCTTGGCTGTAAGCAGCAACCTGACCACATTCAGACTTATGGATTGGTTTGAACAGGAAGGATTGACAGGAACACCTCAACCACTTACCACTGTCAACCCAGAATAATCCACTGGCTTGCAGCCTGGGAACGTATGAGTGACAGAATTCACTGGCCTGCTGCAGATGGCCTGCAGCACTCTCAAATGGCCAATAGTCCTCTGGCAAAGGCCCATGCCTCACCCATAGTGCCAATGTATGGAATGTCAGGGGGTCCTAACTAACAAAATAACGCAGTAAGCAGAAAACAAATGCAGGCCTTGCTGACAAGTGGCAGTACCATGCCTCCCCATGTCCTACTGCAAGAACTGTGGACCAGGCCATAAATACTACTGGGATAAAGACCCAACTAGAGGGATACCTCTGAGATATTGCGTTGATAATGTTAGGAAAAGGAGAGTGTAAAAGCATGGCTGTCGTGGAGTGTGTGAAGTCTGAAACTCTAAAGTCTGCCCATGCCCTGACTGCAAACCCATGAATGAATAGCCACAAAACTGCTTGTAAAACAAAATGTGAAGGTAAACTGGCCAGATATATGGGTCTTGCCTCTGGATAACATGGGTGTATCTGTACAGCTGAGAGGTATGGCCCCAGTAGGATATGGCCATTCCGTTAAGTTGAGAAAAGCACAAGAAGGGGATCTCCAGCCAGCATACTACCAAGGTGCTGGACCATTTACACAGAACCAGCAATCTGTTGTCTGTAACTACCCCTCTACAGTGGCAGGAGTGTGCCATAATGTGTACTCTGTGCCCCAGAATATTGGTCTCATTTCCATTCATCTTGTATTTCCCTGGTAAATAGCTCTGAGCAAAGAATTATATCTGTCAGTAGTTTTTGACATGATACATCGCAGTATAAAACAGTACATATGTCAGAAAATCTATGCTACAACCAACCATGTTACACAAGCAGCACAGACAGCAATAGTTACAGTATCCCTGGTATGTTGC